>NC_064614.1:863408316-863711346 GCF_023898315.1 Schistocerca nitens
TCACTCCAAGAACGTTTAGCAATAAGAATATCGTCAACATATGAAGTAATATTGTCACGAAGATAAACAGGTAAAATTTCATTTAAGCTACGAATGAATGCTGCAGAAAATATAGTAAGTCCAAACGGTAATTTCCAAAGTCACTTTCGGGTAAAACAGT
Source organism: Schistocerca nitens (assembly GCF_023898315.1). Taxonomy (NCBI): domain Eukaryota; kingdom Metazoa; phylum Arthropoda; class Insecta; order Orthoptera; family Acrididae; genus Schistocerca; species Schistocerca nitens. Next base: position 863,408,477 of record NC_064614.1, read on the forward strand.
CAAATCCTGTTAATCTTTACCTACTGTCTAGATAGATGGATAGTAGAAGAATTGTTTTTATAGATGGAAAGAATAGTGAAAGAGTAGGCAGCGGTGCAGAAAACTAAAAGAGAAATAGCACCACTACAGCTCGGGGTCCTGTGAGCGCTACGGCACATATTCACTTAGTGTAGTGAATCCCCTGAGGACATTAATAGCAGCACATAAATTTCAGTTTGTGACTTAGTGGCACATCTGGCGGAAGTGCGTACGTAAATTGATCCAGCCATGAACATGGACGTATGTCATTCCTAGAATTGCAAAAGATCTTAAATTTCCGAACAGTCAAGAAGTGTTTACAGTCAAAGCTTCCGCCTCGTGGCGACAAAGACCTACCGCGTCTGTCCCAGTTCGAATGTCGATTATTGTCAAGTTCGCGCGCCTGGCGCTCTCTTGTTGCATCCCGTAAATGAAACAAATTACTTTCTTCAAACCCCTCTGCTACCTGTGATTCTAAATTTCTTTTGCTGTCTTTTCCTACAATTTCACCTTCGATTTGTTTGACTTGCTTTCGTAATGCCTCTACTTCCCTTTTAACGCGTTCATTAAACTTTCCCTGATTTTCGACATGCTTATTTATGTTCTGGTACTCTTCGGTTTCTGCAAATGGTAATGGAGCTGTATCATCCGAATCTCTGTCCCCATGTAAACTAAGATTTGTCAATTTATCTGAAATTTCCTCAACTCTTTCCGATAAGTCACCTATTTTTTCTCTCTGTTTACCTACGTCTTCCGTAAGTGTCGCGACTCGGGTTTCAGTGTTGACACATTTGGTAGTTAACTGTTCATATTGTTGTGTTAGGTTATTTATTCTGTCATTTGGTACGGATTCCTCGATTCTCTCAAATATCTCTTCCTTATCGTGTGCACGTTGTAAATTTAACTCTGAAAATTTTTGTACTATCACGCGATCTCTTTCTACCTGTTCTCTATCCTGTTCCCTTTGTCTAATCTCTACTGCAACTAATCTACTATTGTGAGTATTCAAAATTGGTTGTACTTCTTCTCTGATTTCTCTCTTTAATTCATCTTTCATATTTTTAAAACAAGTCCCTATTCGTGAATCTAACCGTGTTTCCATTGTTTCCATCTGTGTTTTTAATTCAGATCTAAACTGTGTTTCCATTGTTCCCATATCACTTTTTAATTCAGATCCCAAAGTTCCCATCCGTGTTTCCATTCGTGTTTCCATTGTTTCCATCTGTGTTTTTAATTCAGATCCCAAATTTAATATTATACCCATCAACTGCTCCATTTGATCTGGTTCGAAATTCTTTTCGCCCCTATCATTTCTCGCAAAACCAGTTTCCTTCGTCATAGCTGTATAGCCATCTGTGTTCGATACTATTCCAGAATCTTCTATCGTTAATCTCGTATTCTCTAAATTTTCTGATTGAGAAAAATTTTGAAAGGGTTCTGGACTATTTTCCCTGCTTATTAAATTGTTTTCAACTTCATTATTTATCGTACTGTTGTCCTGTGTTGGCGAGTTCGCCATGTCAACAATTTCGTCGTTCTGACTATCCATCATTTTTGCCTTTTTCATCGATCGCGTAATCATTTACAAAACATACAAAACTCGTCACAGTACGAAAATTACACACAATGACTCTTTATAATCAACAATACCATTCACTCGAAATGTTTCCCAAAAAACACGATTAACGAACAATTGAAATAATTGCGCTAAATCGTCAACGCGTATACAAGACAACAATCAAATTCAGAGAAAAAAATACCATTATAAGAATGACAATTACCAAATCTACACATGCAAAATAGACTATAATTACTAAACTACAAATTACTACAACAATGCTACTGTCCACTATTTTTACAATCAGAAGATTCCAAGGGACGATCCGAAGCAGTGGTCGCCACGTGCATGGGGGCTTAATTCTATGAAATGCAAATAATTTTAATTTTTGCTTTAGTAGCTGTCTGTCCGTTTACGAAGTCTCGTAACGGTTGGCCCTGACTAGTATTATTACGCTATCTGACTGCATAGAACAACAACAAGGAATGAAATGGAAATTTTCATTAACACAATTAATTAATTAATTAATTAATTAAGTCCCCAGCAACTATAAAACCTACGAAACCAAAGCACAAGTATCACTGTTCTGTGTGTGGGAGTGTGACTCAACGTACACATCTGGCACGGTTCTTCTTCAAAAGACAAGAATTTCAAATACCATTTATACTGAATTAATTAAAGAAAATACAAATACCATAATTACTCAAGAGAACCACAATTACACTCTAATCCAAGAACACAAGCCAGATGCTTTGTTGACTGAACCTGTAATGACACATTATTTAAAACATGGAAATAATGAAAAATAAATCAAGTTTCGTTACCTTCATATATTGACCAAAATCACTCTCATAATTACAATATATCTCCACACCGACTCGCTATCACCACATCTCAACAAGAACCTTTCAGCATCACATCTCAGCAAGCACTCCCTACTAGCACATCTGAACACGAACTGACTACCACGAGTCCTCGACAAGCACTGACTTCTAGCACATCTCAATAATGACTGCCCGTGGAGGCGGCGGAACAATGCTCTCTAGCGATCTCTGTCGCTGTGGCTCAGTGTAGCCACCTTTCAACGTACATAATGCATACTGAAAACGAATTCAGTAATATCCTGCTCATGGCGTACGGCAAATTGCTGTTGAATAGATATACTGGTATGAATTCCTATGCACCACCGACAACGAATAGCACCAAATTTTAGACAACTTTTAAGTATTATGACTCGTGGCAATTTAAAACTCAGGCTTCTTGGACGCAAATGTTTACGGGATTCGGAGATGACCCACGCTTGGACAGAATCTAAGACTGTTCAATAGCCTTTGTTTTAGCGCACTGACCACAGTAAGCCGTTTTAGGGAGTTTTCCACACACTTCCAGCCAAATTTCGGGTTGTTTTTCCATCCTCACCTCAGAAGCACAACCACACAAATACTTATAACACAAACAGAAAGAGAATAAAGTTTATTAGCTTGTAATAGAGGAGGTGCAGGAATCTTTAAGCTCGTTATGTTAACAGAGAGTTGTAGAGGGAATAAAGGATAACTGGTCATATAATTAAAATGAAAATAGTTACCAAATCGTGGATGAGCTTTTAACCGCCGTTAGTAGATATTGCTACCTGCCTGGACGCACGGTGAAGAATATTAGTAACTTTCACATATTACACTTGCAACTCTCCTTGAAGAAAGAAAGAAAGATTGACAACGACATGTGAAAATTCGAATTGCTGAAAAGTGTTCACTAAACTGAGGAATATCTTGGGCAAAAAGATAGTTCTCCGTAGAATAACGGAAGATATGCAGATTTCCAAACGTATTAATTACAGTGTGGACACCTTATCATAATTGGAAAAAAAATGTTCTGTGGCTGCCATCGTACAATATTAGCGAGCAAGAACTCTGCAAAATAATTGTCGATCACCAAGCCAGTCACTCTTGTTGAGAGCGGACGCGTCAGATGGTCACGACTCGCGCTGAAATTAAGTATCCTGTGCACTAAAAACTGCTCCATCGCCGAGTCAGTAATGAAAAGTGGAAATTCACATGAATTCCGACCGTATAGCCAGAAAGAGTGGAAGTCTCATTATAATGGACAGTGTAAAGGCAGTTAATGAAAGGGCAACAGCTGAGTGTATTAGAGCAATTCACATGAATTCCAACCGTATAGCCAGAAAGAGTGGAAGTCTCATTATAATGGACAGTGTAAAGGCAGTTAATGAAAGGGCAACAACTGAGTGTATTAGAGCAAAAAGTCTGGTCAAAGAACTCGTGCTGAAGCTAAGTCCGCCAGCAGCTTGTTGACAAAGGGGAAACAGCAGATATTACTGACAGTATCGTCTCAGATTTTACGTGGAAAATGTTATGGAAATATTGCATCTCTCGCTTTCCAGCATGCTTGTCCTAACTTGTCGAGTTCTTTTGTCACTGCTGACCCTGTTATGCCTGAAACTACAGAATCGAAACACGCACTGCGACTGCAATTTCAAAGACATCACTCCGATAAGAAAGAACATTACTTCGTCAGTTTATGACGAACACTCTATAGGCGACAGATGTTAAAGTTCCGTAACATTTTCCTCACTAAATCTTTAACACAGGCTGTCGAGTGTCACTTATTCATGGAAGATAAACTAATTTTCTGTAGATTAAAATTTTTCTTGTAATATTTCCATGAGAGCTTCTGGACATGAAACGGTTATGTTTCATCTAAAAAAATACTTTTGGTAATAGTATAGTTCCTTTATTTGTACCATTTATCACCAATTGAAGAGACTGCATCAGTCTGAAGAAGAAAACGAGCAGTACGCCATCGTCGGCTGGGAGACCACCAGGAGCATGATCAGTCGCCTAATCGGTAGGCTTTTCTACCTTCGCGGACATAGGGCCCCTTCTTCGTGGGCTGTAAGAGTAGTCTTAAACGTATGTGTTGAGTGACTGTAGGTTCCTGTGATGTATTTAGTGTGATGTCTGTATGATAACAGAAGAAGAGTTAGGAAATATGTCGTATTTTAAAAAATAGTCACTTGTTCCACTGACAATATGTCAAATTTTATACATCATAATGATTTTATCCCCATGAAAATTGCACAGAACACCAGAACTGGGAGAAATGATAACGCAACTCTAGAGTGAAAACTGAATACAGGCTACGTATCTTCATGATTTGAATAAACAAGACCACTGCGACTGTTAGAATTCTTAAAGAGCTTTTCAGAAATATAGCCATGCCAAGAAATGGAGAAATGTAAGCCATAAGGTTCACTCTGCTTACAGTTAAAGGATCAAAAGTTCTATTTAAACTAGATATAAAGTAGTGTGTGCATATGTCAGTGTAGATAACTATAGAGATTTTCAGTTTCACGGATAACTGCAGTCTTAAACTGAAGGAGTATATGTCCCTGTACAAACTGACACAACCGTTTGGTAGTTTATTAAACAAATTCATTTTGCAAACAAATTCATTTTGCCGGCACACAGTTTTAATCTTCCAGGAAGTTTCATATCAGCACACACTCCGCTGCATAGTGAAAATCTCATTCTGGAAACCCCCCCCCCTCCCCCCGGCAATGGCTAAGCCATGTCTCCGCAATATCCTTTCTTCCAGGAGTGCTGGTTCTGCAAGGTACGCAGGGGAGCTTCTGTGAAGTTTGGAAGGTAGGGGACGAGGTGCTGGCGGAATTAAAGCTGTGAGGACGGGTCGTGAGTCGTGCTTGGGTAGCTCAGTTGGTAGAGCACTTGCCCGCGAAAGGCAAAGGTCCCGTCTTCGAGTCTCGGTCCGGCACACAGTTTTAATCTGCCAGAAAGTTTCAGATTAAGTCCTCTCATATTTAAATATATTGTATTCGAATGTATTTGTTTCTTGAATAAGGTTTAAGGGAGTGGCTGTGAGGATCTTGAATAATAAACTCTGGCCGGCCGAAGTGGCCGTGCGGTTAAAGGCGCTGCAGTCTGGAACCGCAAGACCGCTACGGTCGCAGGTTCGAATCCTGCCTCGGGCATGGATGTTTGTGATGTCCTTAGGTTAGTTAGGTTTAACTAGTTCTAAGTTCTAGGGGACTAATGACCTCAGCAGTTGAGTCCCATAGTGCTCAGAGCCAACCAATAATAAACTCTTATACTGCTCAGAAAGTGGATGGATAGTCTTAGGAATAATTGCCCTTAAAGCAATCCCAGATTCATACTAACGCCCGGAATTGCGTTTAACGATTGGGAACTTAATCAAATCAGTGACTTACATGCCCGGATGACAGAATATAGAACAGATATCGATCTGTCGTGTTTACCAAAGACGTTATTCCGATATCAAATACGACGTCCAAGCACCTCACGTAAATAAACTTGATGTATCACATAACGTGTAACGATGCGAAGGTGACGAAGGAAACAACCATCTGACCGAAACTCCTGGGCAATGTCCAATGTGCCCATTTCAGCATCGCAACATTATTCTGCACTTTCACGGATAAACGCCGAAGAGTTGTGTATAGCGTCGGGCGAAAGGCAAGAGTATTTGACAGGCAAGTCACGCCAGCTTACCGAACTCTGATTCTCCGCACTAAACAACACGCCGGCTGCTTAGAGGTCGAGCTCAAATTGGTTGACAGAGATATCGCATGGCAACTAACGATAAAGCTACCCTAGCAGGCGGATACAATGACTATAAAGTCGTTGAATCAAACAACTCCTTATCGACTAATGTACGAATATATCAAAACGAAAACCGACTTTCGGCAACCGATTTCCGCTGTCGTGTTTACTTTTTAATGCAGAACGGACAAATACGGCATCTGAAATGAGCCTCTTCGTTTTCTGCTTTAGTCAGCACAAGGGCTGCTTCTCTTGAGTTAAGTATTAGAAGTAGGCTAAAATTTCTACTTCTCCTTTACTGCAAAGGAAGTCACTCCGTCCAGATAAAAGGAAAACTTTTAAAATCAAGACGTAACCTGACGACGACCCAGGCATGTTTCAGAAACAATTGTGCGGTTACGTGAAAGTGGAAAACCGACAACTAAATTTCAAGAATAGGTTTGGAATGTTTACATCGCTAACCAGAAGCAGTGTTGGGAAATAAGTTTTGCAAAATCCGGTTCTGGGAGCCCTCCCCCTTCTTTTTAATCGTCTTGTGACTCGTTTTCATGCGGCACGCCACGAATTCCTCTAATGTGCCTGCCCGTGTACGACTAAGAACATAGTGCTTGATATGAAAGTCGGTCGCAGTAGATGGCTTTCAACTTCTTACTTTCCTCGCCCTTTATATTACTGTTATTACTATGTTCTGCCGTCTATGAAAACCATAAATAAGCCAAGTGAAAAAAATTAAGAATTTTTGTCTCCCTCAGCGCAAGGCAACAACACACTTCAACGTTCCATCTGAAGCAATGAACATGGCCTTTAAGAAGCCACTCAACATTGAACATGAACAACAGGTAGTTTGGAAACTTCTCCACATAAGAAAATGAGAAGTTACTGTTTGGAAACTATAACGTTAACACTGCACCCCATCAAGAGAAAGTTTTCGCAGAGTCTAAGTTCAGTCACAGGATTAAGAAATTTCTCACAGTGTCTATAATTGTGGAGTCACAACGGTGAGCGGTAGCTGCACATTATGACGGCTAGACGGTTCGAAGAACGTACGGCAGGCAGCGACCAGTGAGGCCGTGGTCGGAGGCGAGCGGCGGCTGCGCACGACGACAGCATAGCGCCTGCTGGAGCGTACACAGTAGCTGAATCCAAGGATGATCTTGGCATCTTTTGAGACCAGAGTCATTTAAACTGAATGCACTGTGGTCGGCGGCAAGCGGAGACCACATCGGCGACGGTGAGGCGGCTTGGAAAGCATCCTGCAAGCGGAGTTCTCCGAGGATGCCGTCGACGGTGCCGTGGCTCCATCCACTGATGCCTTCACTGCTCGGACGGAATGGAACTCGATTGGAGCAGGCCGGCTAAGGCTTTTTTTCCCTTTACCTGATGTTGTATCCCCCGCTCGCCCAATATGTGGGTAGCGGGTGGGCTGGAAGCGCTACAGTCAACCTGCTCTTCAGCCAGTAGGCATTATTCTCTTAACTTGAAAGCTAAAACACAAAGCAAGGAGACGTAATTGTCATTAATTTAAAATTATTTTAAAAGGTGATGTGAATGGGAGAATGTAATAAATAATTTTATCTTGAAACTTCCTGGCAAATTAAAACTGTCTGCTGGACCGAGACTCGAACTCGGGACCTTTGCCTTTCCCGGGCAAGTGCTCTACCATCTGAGCTACCCAAGCACGACTCACGCCCCATCCTCACAGCTTTACTTCTTCCACTCCGCTGCAGAGTGAAAATCTCATTCTGGAAACATTCCCCACGCTGTGGCTAAGCCATGTCTCCGAAATATCGTTTCTTTCAGGACTGCTAGCTCTGTAAGATTCGCAGGAGAGATTCTGTAAAGTTTGGAAGGTAAGAGACGAGGTACTGGCAGAAGTAAAGCTGTGACGACGGGGGGGTGATTCGTGCTTGGGTAGCTCAGATGGTAGAGCACTTGCCCGCGATAGGCAAAGGTCACGAGTTCGAGTCCCGGTCCGGCACACAGTTTTAATCTGCCAGGAAGTTTCATATCACCGCACACTCCGCTGCAGAGTGAAAATCTCATTCTGAATTCTGTCTTCTTTAATAGTTTAAAAACAGTGACAAAAACGTGGACAGAGAGCACAGTAAAAAATACTAGAACGTTAACCATTTGAAAAACACGACAGAAGAGACACTGACCATTAAAACGTAGCACTGTACATTTCCACTAGAACTGGAAAAGGGCCTGGCCCGCGATTGTTGTGCCCCGGGATTGTTGTTAGGAAAGTGGTGATGATGAGGATTGGTAAGAGGTGGTGAAGTGATTGGGGTGACTGTTGGGGCAAGGAGAAACGGGTAGTTCGTAGTGGGTTCTATAAATTTGGAGGAGTTGGGGAGTGACAGGGAAAGGAAAGGAGGCGTGGTGTGGTAAGAGGAGAAGTATGGAGCCCTTTGGGGGAGGGTGGATTCAGCTTGGTATGGGTTCACGTTTGAGCAGAGTTCGTTGTCTAGGAGAGGGAGACCGTTAAATTTCCTTTGTTATTGGACGTGGAGGGTGTGTAGGTGGAGTGTTGCTGGGATGTGTAGGCAGAGGTGCAGCAGCACACTAGGACTGGAAAGGAGAAGGGACAGAGTAGGATTGTTGGACTCGAGTTTGCGGATGGTGTAGGTTATTCTGAGGTATTCAATGTGAATAAGGAGAGGTGGGAATTTAATGACGTGGTAAATGATCCTTGCGGGGGTCGGTAAGGGGACGCGGAAAGCGCGGCAGAGAGCAGCCGGCTATGTGTCTACCGATTGTTTATCTATAATGTGGCAGCTTACTCGACCGCTACCCAGGCGTCACCTGACCAGTGCAAGAGAATAACACTCCAATGTTGGCGCCTCCTGAGACGACGTTGACGCCTGGGTGTTGTGCGGAACTTTCTATAAGCCTGCCGGTAAACATACTTGTATTCACTAATAGTGGACGCTCATACTTCGGCGGATTCAGTGTTTATTACTGGCGGTCAAGTTTGTGGTGTGAAGGTGGCCGGCAGTCTGAATGTATTGAGGTACCCCATACAGATTTTGACCGGTTTTAAATTTTTGGAAGTAATTCACACGGACGTGACACGGAGAAACTGGTTTCGTTTTCTACAGTTTTGTGCAAGCAAGGAGAAACGAGCGCAAGGTGGAATCAAACAAATGATTTACGTCGCGTGGAGAATTAATCGCAAAACAGAGTTCATTCGTTATCTGAAGGCAGCGCCCGCAATTAAAGCGGCGTCGGGACACGGGGCGGCGTCCGCTGTGTGACAAACCGAGACGACGTATCGGCTGGCCGCTGATTAATCTCCCCAGGACGGAGCGGGTCGGCGCCGCGCCACGCCGCTCAATTACCGGGGAGGGCGCCGCGCCGCGCAGGGCCATACGTCAAACGGCCGCCTGCCGAGGGCAGAGGGGGCGCCGGGGCACCCGCTAAACGGACGCTCAGCGGGGTCCCAGCAAGCCTCTGCCCTCTGCTGCAGTGTCCCTCAGCGTCAGATTTTACAACAGCTGCACAAAATGTAGTATAAACAGGCACTACACGGGACGCAACAGACGCATGTATAGGTCTACAATGAACATTCCACTCTGCAACGGCGAGTGTGCGATGCGAAACTTCCTTGGACATTACATGGTGCGGCCATATTAACGGGACCACCGTCTATGTTCGATCTCAACGTGCAATAACCACTCACAGACGGGGCAGGTGGCAGCACTAGCAGCGCAGGTTTTATAAAGCGTGTCGGGGGGACGTGGGAATCCGCGCAGTCGTCATAATGTGGAAACGGAGCGATTTATCAGACGTCCAAAAGTGCACGTCAATGGCTTTCGGACCAAGGGTGGAAGAATTGCAGAAACTGTTAAGTTCGTGAACTCATAGCGGCCGGTGTGGTCGAGCGTTTCTAGGCGCTTCAGTCTGGAACTGCGCGACCGCTACGGTCGCAGGTTCGAGTCCTGCCTCGGGCATGGATGTGTGTGCTGTCCTTGGGTTAGTTTAAGTAGTTCTAAGTTCTAGGGGACTGATGACCTCAGATGTTGAGTCCCATAGTGCTCAGAGCCATTTGAACAATCTTCGGAAGGGTCCAGGCCGGACGGCATTCTTTTTGTGACCTTGCCATTGTGAAAGGCACACTGGATCGTCACAAGTACGCATCTGTCGGGGCCACGCGGTTTGACCTTCCACGCCACGATGTTATCTACCGGCAGGGCAATGCAACGTGTCACACAGCTCACAGTGTTCTTGGGTTATTCTAAGAGCACCAGGATGAGTTTACTGTACTCCCCTGGTCATCAAACTCATCCCCCCCCCCTTTCCTCCTTCACGATTTAAAGCCAATCGAAGACCTGTGAGACCATCTCGATCGCACTGCTCGTGGCAGATTGTTCGCGGCATGGATCCTCAGCCGAGACATCTGGCGCAGTTGTGTTTTCACAGCCTTGTCGGTTCATTCCAGAATGTCATTGACTCTTCCTGAATGTCTCGCAGCGGTCCACGCTGCAAAATGTAATTATTCGGGTTTTGACAGCTGGCCACATTGATGTTACTGGACGTTGTATGGAAATGGAAATGAGCGGTTGGCGTCATTGGCCGGGAGGCCCGTTGCGCGGCAGGTCCAACCGCCATGGTGCAGGTCTTATTACATTCAACGCCACATTGGGCGACCTGCGCGCGGGATGGGCATGAAATGATGATGAAGACAACACAACACCCAGTTCCTGAGCGGAGAAAATCCACGACCCAGCCAGGAATCGAACCTGGGCCCGTAGGACGGCAATCCGTTACGCTGACCGCTGACCACTCAGCTATTGGGACGGACACTGGACACTGTATAACTTCATGCCATGTATTTGCATCTCTGCCATCACGACTAGCGACCTGGCCCTCACACTTTTAGTCTCTCTCCAACTTTCCAAATATCACAAAAGTTCTGCATGCCTTGTGGGACTAGCATTCCTGGAAGAAAATATATTGCAAAGGATAAAACGCCACTTCAGGGACAGAGCCGTACTTACTCGTGTCGTGCAGTAATGTTGACGAATTTAGCCTAGAGGTCAGCTGCGAGCGAAAGTGAGTATCAACTGCTTGTTCTATGCAGCCAGTCACAGCGCACCGAGCAGACGACGTGTTTCGTAGCAAGAGACAAATGAAAATTGTACCTTTCTCTTGTCAATATACGTGCTATGTCTGCTACGTGTTGGCGAAAAATGCAGTCGTAATCGCAAGAGTTAACAAAATATTCAACAGTCAAGGTAAATATATCGCACGTAAGACGTGGGCCACGAAAGAACGCATAGAGATGGGGAGACTCCTAACCGAGGGTTGACATCCTCCACTGAAAACAAAAGAACTCGAACCCAACCTTTGGCTGAATTTTGAATAAAAATCATCAGCAACGGCAGTCGAACGGAGGACAGGTGACCTGGAACTGAAAAAGGCAAAAGGGCAGAAAGGCAGTTATAACGTTGCACCTCATAATCTAACTACGATACAGTCATATGATTTGCAAAACTACAACAAGCTTTCGACAATGTAAAATGACGGATGAAGTTCCTAATTTTGAGAGTAATAGGAGTTAGATGACCTAGAACCCAGAGCCCGCATTGCAAAAGGCGTAAGACAAGGATACAGTCTTTCACCCCTATTTTTAAACCTGTACAGAGTGTTTCAAACCTTTCACGTCAAACTGAAAAAGCTAACAGTGGGTCCACAATCTATTATATTGCAAGAGGTAACCAACGATCGGAAATGCATATTTATAGTATTATAGACGAATACAGCGAACACCGCATAACAACAAAAAAGTAGCTGTGACGCCAGTCAGTCTCAGATTTGAAATGCTTATCTCGCTCTTACATTAACCTACTATCTTGGAATGTTAATCACTCAAGTATTGTGTCTAGACAAATGTTTCCAAAATATCATTACTCTACATTAATTATATTTCGATGCTGCGAGTTTTTCTTTCCTCAGTGTTCTTCCTGATACCGCCCACATCAAGGGTTCCTAACCCTGCGTCCGTGACACCACGGAGCCCGTTTTAATTGTAAGCGTGCCCGCCGCTGCCATCTGCGATAGATAATACCTTTCCGACGCCAACAAAGCTGATTTCAACAACCATCTGCACCATCGCCCGTCCAAAGTTCTTCCAGAAAATGTCCTGTACACTGAAATACGCTGCCACAGTACAGGCAAACTTTTCTCTAGATTTGTAGCTCAGACCGGTACAACAAATCAAAATTTTTTAAACTAATGGACTCCTTATGGCTCGTGGATTGGGTTATTGCAGAATTAATTACTTAAATTTGGAGCTGAAGGAGAGAAAGTGTTTATAACTTGGTGAAATGCGGACATCTACGATCTGACATATTGTAAACTCTTTGTAATATACGTTATCAGACTGCAAATAAAGAGAGTATTATACTGAAATCTCTGCTTACTGCTGACATCACGACATAGAAATCTGATGCTGAAACTAAAGACTTTTAAACGACCGTTGCTTTGATCTAACGACTTTGAATGCACTTCGGTAGGCTATACCGGATGAGCTCATTGGAGCTATTTGCTACGCCAAGTAGAAAGGTGTTTCGACAGCGACCGACTGCCTAGGCGGGTAACTGCGTACTCACTGTTTTTCATTTGTAAAAATAGTTCAATCTCTTATTCAGCATCATACTACCATTGTAGCTATTCCGTTGACGCTTTAACGGATTATCAGGATCAGACCTTTACACTACGCATATCACTTGTTTGGTGCTGCCATCTGTTAGTTATTTATCGAATTATGTACTCCCTTGGCCCTCTTGCCAGACAAATGCAAATCACCTTCACGACGTCTGATACTTAAAACGCTGGTAGCAGTAGTCAGATAAACCGCCTCAGAAGGGCACGGACGACGTGCAACAGGTAATATCCCATGCATTTTGATCGAGGTGCGATGCAACCTCTGTCGAAGATCACGAATATTCTAAACATCGACTACAAGAATTTTTGTGTACACTAATAAATACTGATGACAAAATCCACAACCTTCTCGATGACACTGCTGACGCGTCCAAATGTGGCGAATAGGCCCATACAGGAGCAGCCAAGTGCTCAATTTTACGCACATCACGGAAAGTAGAAGTAAAACTGTTGAAATCCAAGGCTCACGCTACCGGCAGTGATAAACAACAGCCTGCTAAAACTTCACTTAGAGGAACTGGGTAGCCCGCGGTCGTTGACGCCTTGTCACGGTCCGCGCGGCTCCCCCCGTCGGAGGTTCGAGTCCTCCCTCTGTGTGTTGTCCTTAGCGCAAGTTAGTTAGATTTAGTGATTAAGCTTAGGGACCGATGACTTCAGCAGTTTGGTCCCATAAGACCTTACCACAAATTTCCAAAAGAAACTTCACTTAAATTGTTCCACCGGCTAATATCAAACTGTGCACTATAAAACTTGACAGTTTTCTGGAGTCGTTGAAAACCGGGTGCGGTTTTGGAAACAGTTCCAGCAATCGACTGATCAGTATACCACAATATCCACATGTTTTCGCATGTCTGCTTAGAAGGGCAGCCAAAGCATTTAGTTGGCGGTATCGCTGTAGTATCTCACACATACATGAAGAAAAAATACTCACCGAACGCTGTGTGAATAACGACAGAATTTGGATTACTTGTAATCTCGTAAGTCCATCACTTTCCAAATCCAAAATAGATTAATCCTACGTTCATCAACTTCAATCGCAGCACCCAAACTTTGCGCGCGATTGGAGAAGACGTAAATGTTAACAGTCGTATATCAACACGGAATACCGTCAAAATCTTCCAGGGAGACTTTTGCCGACGCTGGCTTATTCATGTTAAGCGAATGCGTCTTTCAGAAGGGAACAGACCTCAGTTGGTATAATTTATAGAAGCATGAACAGACACAACGTTTACTCTGCAGAAAATCCTCTGTAACGATAAAACGTCGACTTGCATTCTCACTGCAGCAGTCGTGAGCCCGCCCTAAACACAAACAAACATTATCCAAAGGCCATAAAAATTCGATCCATTTTGCGTCTTTTGCCAAGAACATACTGTAATAAAATGAATGTAATAAAATTACTGGCATCACTGGACGCAAACAGAAATTGGGATGTACTAACCAGTGTTTTCTATGCCTAAACAGAGTACTTACAATATCATAATGCGGCTGGAGGGTTCGGGAATTTGTGTTTAACTGCATCACAAGTCAGTATGCGGCGAAGGTGCATCATGTGAGTTCTCAGCAAAACGGAGTAAAACCATTTCTTTGGGTAAAACAGACGCAACTACGACAAGGTTCACTTCTTGTGCACAGATCAGATGCCTATCATAAGGCCAACAGGAGTACGTACGAGGTTTGATTCGAAAGTTTTAAGAACGGATCTGCTACTGCTTATTGGTTTGGTGAGCAGGTACACAGAGGGTGGGGAGTGACTCATTGCCTTGTCTTTGAATGCCCTCTGACAGGAAACTGCGTTTCCTTTATTCAGTTCTCTGTGGCAGCTGGTTGAGTGCGGGTCTGTTAGGGCTTGTTGTCGGATTCTGTCTGTGTGAAAATGGACGTAAAAACGGAGCAACTAGCTTGCGTGAAATCTTGTTTTAAAACAGAGAAATCAGCTTCTAAGACTTACGAACTATTAAAAACATCTTTTGGAGATAATTTGATGAGCCAGTCAAATGTTTTTGTCTGGTTCAACAGATTTAAAAATGGCAGCGAATCATTTGAAGATCGACCACAGTCCGACCGTCCCTGCACCTCAAAAACGAATGAAAATGACGTTAAATTTCGCGACTTAGTGCGCTCTGATCGTAGACTTACAATTATTGAGATGGCTGATGAACTTAATTTAAGTTTCTATGCAGTTCAGGCAATTTTAACTTAAGATCTCAACGTGGGTCGAGTGTCCGCAAAATTCATTCCAAAAGTGTTGTCAAGTGACCAGAGTTATACCAATTCCTTTGGTTCCACAACCACCATATTCCCCTGATTTGGCCCCTGCGGACTTGTGTTTCCTAAACTAAAATTTTCACTGAGAGGAAAGCGATTTGACTCGACTGAAGACGTCCAGGCAAATATGGAGAGTGTCCTTAACACCCTTCAGGAAAAAAAAAATTCCAAGAATGTTTCCAAAAGTGGAAACATTGTTTGAGTCGGTGTGTTCAGTGAGAATGGGACTATTTTGAAGGAGATGCATCACAGCAGCATGTAAGTACCGCCATTGTGCAATTACAAGCCCATTCTTAAAACTTTCCAATCATAACCTCGCATATTTGCTCTACGTGTGTTAGACAAAGGAAGGCAGGCAGCCCTTATGGCAAAGTCGTTCGAATAAAATTTGAAACTGTTTGCCTCTGATCAACTATTGGCATGTTCGAATCTCATACTAGCTCCTCGCGACGGCGCAGTCTCGTAAATTTCGAAATTAGACGTCAATGCTTTTGTAAGTGACCACTGCTTCACGACTCAGCTCAGAATTCCCATGACATTACGAAGATGGTACATTTCCTCAAACTGCAGTTATCTGATTCACTGTTTGGGAGCACATTCGCTGTGTATGCGAATTTAGGTGTTATGAACTTCGAACTCCCATGTCCAGAGACGACGAACAGAGACAATTTTTGGGACCTACGGACTATTGGAATAACTACGAATCATGACCAATTAATGACCAGCACGCATTCTTACCTCCTACAAGAATTTCAGGTGTCTATCTTCTGCATGATCATCGAGGAGTCATTGGTCTTTCTAAGAAGCAAAATGTTATTATCTATATTAGTAAGCCAATTAATGCAGAAAAAATGTTTCCCAGTTTACGTAAAACGTTCTTGTCAGCGACTCCTTAAAGAACATTCAACACCATCTAATGTGGAACTATGTTACAAAGAACCATGTAGAACTCTCTCCTCCTGAAGACCCAGCGAACATCGTGTTTTATTTCCCGCATCAGGCAGCTAAGAAGGGCAAACTTCTCATGAGATTGACGTGCTCTCTCTCAGCAATAATGTGTAGGGAACGAACATTAAATATCTCAGCGCTGCTGTCTAAGTGCAGCTTTGTTATTATTATTGTTTCGAGATTCTCCTTTTTTTTACTATTTAAAAACTGACTGCCTAAGCTTTAGTCATTGTTATTGTGTGGGGTAAAATTAGTAAAAGAAACAGCTTTTAACAGAAGTGACAGTAATATATTGCTACGCAACGATCACACAACGTAACGGAATGTTTAGTTGTTCACTTTACCTTCATTGTCTTGCATTCGTATCCCACGATGGATATCAGCTACCAAAAATCACGATGTTCAGATTAACGTATTTTCTGATGTTTGGGAACGACCGTATTGGAGCACTGGCTCCCCAGATAAATTACTTGGCAGCTTGGGAAAGGCCACTGCAACACTGCCCATACATCGGTTATTTTAGTATTTTAGCGTTTTAAGTATTGAATAAGACGACGTGACGCGTACTAAGGAAATGATATTTATAATGAAATTCATATTGGTTCATACGTAACATTTATGTATAGAGTGTCGTTTAGCTGCAAATTCAAACACTGAAAACACCTATAATTAAAAAGAGAGAAGATTCAAGCAATCTCAGAAATATATAATAAATTCTGCATTCTCACAACCTGTACGATATTTCAAGCCTCACAACAAATCGAAACAAACGAATGTTCCACGCAAGAATACTCATTGCACTACTAATTCTTTCTCATTTCGTTATTGTAAATGGCAACGAATATTAGTATGTATCATAAATGTTCCCATAAAATGCCAACGACTATCGGTGTACGACAAATACAGCAATTCAGTTCGGTGGAAATGGCACTTACATAATTCACTATGCTACGACCCACATGACGTTAAAATTATTTGCATTATCACCAGCTGTAGCAACGGGAATAATACTAGACGTGCACCCAACTTGAAAACTGAACTTTAATCTTCTAGAAGATTAATGATAGTAGAGTGACGGAGCGGTTATCTCAAATTAATGCTCTGTCATATTGTTACCACATCTAGAGCATCTTCGCAAGCAATTCATTTTCATGTCAGAAACTTACAACACCCTTTACTGCCACGCACCAAAGATTACTCACTGGAGCCGTGCGGAATGACTAAGCACAGCTATATAGAAACTACATCCGTTGACATTAGCACACGAGCTACTCGCGCCAGTCTCTGTACATCCTATACTGGTCGTGGAAACAAACATATATTACAGCTGGGGTATTTAATACAGTGTGTAAGTTAACCTCGTTTTTAGAATCTCTTGAGAAATCTGAAATTCTATCCAAGAAAGGGAGGGGTGATTCAGGACAACACATTTAGAACACGGAACGTATCACTTTTTATAGACGACTGCATCGTCAATTTATTCAAGAGAAATCTCAGGCAACACTAACGAAATCATGCAATGAATATATAAACAGCGTTAGTGTATCTCGGGGATAAACACAACACGAAGTTTCAGTACAAGCAGAAATACTGCAAATGGGTAGATACAGGGTGACAATTATTGAACTTTATGGAAAATCAAACGTAAATTAGTTACAAACTACGGCGTGCACTCAGCATATTCAACATTTAAACGTCTCTACATATATTCGGATTTAGGTTATGATATGTTCGATACGTCTGCGACCATCGGCGATGATATAGCACAGACGAATATCAAATTCTGCACGACCCGCTGAAGTGTCGGACCATTGATGCTTCCGATGACCTCCTGAATGGCCGTTTTCAGCTCAGCAATGGTTTTGGGATTATTGCTGTACACCTTGTCTCTAATATAGCCCCACAAAAAGTAGTCGCATGTGTTCAGATCCGGAGAGTATGGCGGCCAATTGAAAGGCATGCCAGTGGCCTCTAGGTATCCCAGAGAAAGACGGTAGTCTGCATGGTGCTCCTCCAGGACATCAAACACTCTCCTGCTTCGATTGGGTCGAGCTCCGACTTGCATGAACCACGTCTTTTCGAAATCAGGGTCACTTTGGATAATGGGAATGAAATCGTCTTCAGAAACCTTCACGTGCCACCGAGAAATCTCGCACCGATTATTCCGTGACTGGACATAGCACACCACACCGTCACCAGTTGAAGGTCAAGAGACTTCTCGATAGCGAAATGAGGATTGCGTCCCCCAAATGCGCCAATTTTGCTTATTGACGAACCGATCCAAATGAAAGTGGGCTTCGTCGATAAACCAAACCATGCTTGCACATGCTGATTCCCATCATGTCCCGCGGTCAACCGTGCAGGTCGAACGTCCTAACGCAAATCGTTCAGACGTTATGACGATTTTGTTTCATGTAGTTCAATAATTGTCACCCTGTGTATGATAGAACGGGTACACAGATGATAGAAATAATCTAGAAAGCCTGCTTAGAAAGTTTCAAGATACAAAAGTAACGAAAGAATCTAGGCATATACTGCAGCCCCCAATGTATCAGTTACATAGTGACCACGAAGACAAGATTAGACTAATTTACAGCACCACAGAAGCATTTAAGGGATCATTCTTCCCGCGCTCGGCACGTGAAGGGGATGGAAAGAAACTCTGATCTGTGATTTTTGTTAGTTGATATCCATAATGGGATACGAATGCAAGACAAAGAAGACAAAGTGAGCATCTACGCAATCCGTTGCGTTGTACGATTGTTGCTTAGCAATATATTCCAGTCAGTTCCCTTACACGCTGTTTCTGGCGATAATAATGTCACCACGATGGACGCAGAACTTTTTTTTCTAATAATACCATCAGGTAATTTTGTGTAACATCATCTGTGTTGATGTAGTTACTCTGCATTGCCGTATTCCAATGTACACTCAAAAATTGATTCTCTGTACTAATCTCTCGTCCTTCGGCTCTGCAAATGTCTTGTAAATGATGTAGTAGGCAATTTCGCCAACTGAGTGTTGAACAATGTCGTGAGGGCCGTTACTCCATACTACAGAGCGATAGCTTCGCTGTCTTTATCTGCGTCAAACAGGAAGTTTTCCATGAAGACATTGTTGGCTGGTAGCTGTGTGACGACGGAAAACGTGGCCTCATGTCTTGAAGTGTGTTCCTTCAGTATTCCCGAAAGCAAGAATGGAGTGCATCTGGTGAAACGGTAAGTCGTTACCTCTTTCGTGGTGTAGTAGTTTCCCTGAGTATCTTGAGAAACGTTGTGTCATCGAACCCTTCTCACTCCCTCTCGTCTTTCACAATGTCTGTGGCTCTGGAGTGTAAGGAACAGAATAACATGCAAGAGCAGCATCATTCATACTTCTATACAAATAATTTATTTTGAATCACATTACAATTAACAACTAACATTCCCACTGGACTAGAAAGCAGCTTTAAACAGTAAAAATTGTTTTCTTTGCTGAGACAATGAAATTTCGACTACAGGTGATGATGACGATGAGGTTCCCCACTCCGAGGAGCGTAGGGTACGATGCGGGGGACCCGCACCGCCGACTACGCAAGGTCCTAGCGGAGGTGGTTTGCCATTGCCTTCCTCCGACCGTAATGGGGATGAATGATAATGATGAAGACAACACAACAACACTCACTCATCTCGAGGCAGGGAAAACTCCCGCCGGGAATGGAAGCCGGGACCCAGTGCGCAGGATGCGAGAACGCTACTGCAAGACCAGGAACTGCCGACTGACTACAGGTATCCAGCCTCAACATAATTAATAACAGTGTACTCAGTCAGCCATTTTAAATAATCAAAGGTTTTTTCCACAGTAAATAGTGATTCTATCCCACAAAAATAAATGACAAATCTTATACACAATATTGGATTTCAGATAGTTAACACAAGTTATCCCAGAACAATAATAGTGATAAATCTGCATTTAAACAACTGGGCTCAAATAAATAATAATTTCACCCCACACAATAACAATGACAAAACGTTACGCAAAAGTAGGTTTTAAAAAGCTAGAAATTTTTACCCCAGAAAAATAACAATAAAGCTGCACATTAACAGCAGGAGCTCAAATAATTGACAAGTAATTGACATCACGCCGAATTTAGGCTTTTCCCATACGGTACCGTCTGAACATTGACTGTGGCTCATCCTCTAGGGTTCTTAACCAAGCGTACGCCTTTTACTGACTGTGCTAAAGTGATATTCTTACTCGAATTCATTGGACTCTATGTTTATAATGAGAAATTTTGGAAGATGCTGTTGTTTTCTTCCACTATTTACGCAATTTGTGTACTAAATATTCAAGTCATAACTTATCTAAGTCAGAGTATTTGCTTTGCTTGAAAAATATTCAAGATTTAACTTTGCTGAAGCCTGTGTGTTTTGTACTTCCTGCTGTCAGAGCAGAGTGTTTAAGTTTAATAAACGTTTTCAAACATATTCTACCTGGGTGTGTTTTCCTTGTCCCGTCTTCGGCGCATACTTTCGCTTTGAGACTCAAAAATATAAAAAGCATTTAATTTTTTTTCAAAAGATTAACGTTTATCATCACAGTAAGGAACGAATACAAGAGGAAATTAGCCAGAAGTAAACAATCAATTGTTTTAAGAAGATGGTTTTACTTTGAAAGCACTAGGACATACAGTTTTCAACAACCTACCATTTCATGGGATGTATCTGAATGCAGTTTCGAAATTTTCCTAGACACTATTCCACATCTCGAAACTTCCATGAACTCATAATGCCTAAAACAAGTTTTTGTCTTAAATAACAAGCAAAGATGGACCTAAAATTTGATAATTTTTTGTCAGAAATACATACTGCCTCAGTGATTTCATTTCGAAACTACTCTTAAAAGCATTAGTGCAAATCAAATTACGTTACAATAACTTAAGCTAGACTTCCATTGACTGCCAATTATCCTCTCAATTGGCCACTATTAAAAAACACTTCACATGTCACACTCACGTAGCACTATCTCCGCACCAACTGTCGCTTTTAACGCTGAAAGTGACTGATACGATGTACTAAATTCGTAGGACCACCTCAGTGTACTACTAGATGTCTATCTCTTGCAATATCATTGGAGGTTTCATGCAGAAGGCACTGATACTTCAATAATAATAATAATAATAATAATAATAATAATGATATGGTGGTTTCAGGCAGGAATCGCTGGTTTCAAAGGTTAATACATTTCAGTCTGTATACATTATTGAATTAGCTTATTAGCATGTCTAAGCAATGCAGCGACATTTTAAGGAACTACAAACTATTTCCTATCAGAGTCAACAAAGCAGAAATAAGAAACCATATCGAATGATGTGAACACATTCAACTGGTGTTAGCGTGGACAAAAACGGATTTGTTGGAAAGGCTCTGGAAAAGTTCAGTGCTTCTCTTAGGGAAATCTTGGCAAGATACTACTGTGATCAATTCTATGATATTGACACAGTTTTCGGACGACTCATTAAGTACGCATAACAGCAGAAATAGGATTCCGAGATGCTCTTCTAGAATCGCAATAGGTCAGTACAGACTATGTAGAAGTTTAACAGAGATGCTCGTGGAATCTAAATGGGTATCTTTGGGAGAAACGCCACCTTGTACTTGAGCCAACGTTTAGAGTAAATTTAAAGTACCTTTATTTTGGGAAGACTGTGCAACCATGGACCAAACATCTGAACTGTCTTCCCAAGCCCAGCGTGTTAAACAGACGTTCTAGATAAATATGAACCTGACTCGGTAATGCAGCTAATATTAGGTGCAATTAGAAATCCTGCTGTCACGTAACTAGAATTGATGAATTAATAACAGTGAAATGACGGGAAGTAAAGCTGTGAGGACGGGGAATGAGTCGTGCTTGGGTAGCTCAGTTGGTAGAGCACTTGCCCGTGGAAGGCAAAGGTCCCGAGTTCGAGTCTCGGTCCGACACACAGTTTTAATCCGCCAGGAAGTTTCAGTAAAAGTGAGAGTTTGGGATCTATTCTAGAATAACAAAACTGGTATTCCCTTTCTCATTCTATACATAGTTTATCAACTGTGCTTCCAGGGTTCAAGTGATACACAACAAGCATGTTCAACAAAATATTTAACTCTTGGACATATTGAATTCGCGATTATTAAAATCGTTATCTCTACACGTGACAAATTTTATCACAAGAAAGAATGATTAAAAATCTTCATCAGCTAACTTACGTCTATGATGACATAGCTGGTCAATGCACTGAGTTAGTGGAGAATAATTCTACTTTTTAAACCAATGAAAATCTCTCATGCACTCAATGTGAAGGTAGGTTAGTATCCTTGCTTTTGATATTCAATGGTCAAAGCGTACACAAGTTGTAGTGCGCAAAATCTCGACTCAACATTTACTGTGGCCTAATGCGCGATGGTACTTTACCAAGCAGGATCTGCAAGGGCATTGTCTCCATGCTGGATCTGAAACACTAATTCCCTACTCTGGCCTTGACTGAATTCACTCTGTCTGAATCTTCCTGCGTTCCATAGAATATTAATTTTTCCCTAGTCGAAAAATAATGGCTATTGCACACTCGCTAAGGGTTGGAGGGACGTGCACAATTTCTTTCTCCGCAAAAATTCCCGCAGGAATAATTAACTACCTCTTTACTACCTGTGAAGTATATCATCCACACTTCGCAGAAGCAAAGCTCTCAATGCCCACGATATTTTGCACACACTTGTGCGGACCGCCACAAGACGAGAGAGATTCTTAGCAATTTTAGTTCTCAAAATGCTTTCATTAACGGGAATCTGCCCACCGAGTTGCGTCTGTGTCGACCAGTGTGGCTTCAGCCAATCACCATCTCGTGGTAGCTGAATTTTATTTTTCTTGCGAGGTTGCCACCTAGCCCTGTTAAAGCCATCCAGCGACTTACTGTCGGTCCCAGCTGTATTTACAATGAAAGGAATAATGTGTTGTTCTGGGCTTATCACTTTCTGTGCTGAAGCTCGCCATTCTCTTGTTAAGTGGGTTTTCCAATGCCATTAACTACCTGCTTGGTTCGTCTTCAAAATGTGTTTCACTTTAACTTACTTATGCATTCCCCTGTCCTTATATTGGTATATATTGTTTTGTTCGTTTTCAGTACATGAGATTACTGCTATTGCTTTTTGTTGATATAATATGATTATTATTTTCTGAGGATATCGTACTGTATCATACTGTCATTATGGATCAAGCTTATGTAAGGTCTGTAAAATCTGGATGCCTTACACATGCCGTCCCTTCCGAATTAATTTTGTGCCACTGTGATCAGTGGTCGAGACATAGCTCATTGCAGTGCAAAATTATAAATTCAATTAATTTTAATCATTGTCTAGCTTCTTGTCTGACTTGTGTTATATGTTATCGTTCTAATATTCCATTTTGATTTGACATGTATTGCTTTACACAGCATTTTGTATTTAGATGATTATTATATGGATTTACAGACCATTATAGTAATTCTTTGACTAACCTTACAACATTTTTCTCTTGAGTACTTCTGATTAACTTCTATTGAAACGGTTCATCCACTCTTTAGATTCTCTCTTTAAAATAACTTCAGGCAATCCACAATTCTCAAACGTACATGATATCGAAGATTATGAAAGCTGAGTGAAGTTAAGGAAGAATTTGTTTCTCTTATCTCTATTCTGAACATGTAAATACTATGTCAATTGAATTTTCATTATATTTAAAATAGTTAATATTTTTGCATAAGACAAACTTAATTAATTCACAATAAAAACACATGTTTCCATAATGTCTACAATACACAAATTCTTATTAACATATTTAGATTGAATGGACATTTACAAATTTACACATGAAATACAAAATATAGAATATGGTACATTTATGAATATACTTTAACAATTTGCAAATTTAAATGTAAAATACAAATTATACACATGAAGTACAAGTTTTCAGTGGTACAGGTGCAACTGAATATTTATAGGCATCTCAACTCCTTACTGAAGTGATTATCTTTTGCGCTCTTTGCCGGCCGTGGTGGTCTAGCGGTTCTGGCGCTGCAGTCCGGAACCGCGGGACTGCTACGGTCGCAGGTTCGAATCCTGCCTCGGGCATGGGTGTGTGTGATGTCCTTAGGTTAGTTAGGTTTAAGTAGTCCTAAGTTCTAGGGGACTTATGACCTAAGATGTTGAGTCCCATAGTGCTCAGAGCCATTTGAACCATTTTTTGCGCTCTTTAAAATATTACAATGACTTTGTCACATGCATAACTTTCTTTCTTCACGCACGTTATACTTTTAACTTTGGGCTTCCCGATGCTGCTGTTGCTAGTGGTGGTTGATGCTGCTAGTCAGTTGTAGACTCGGCCTAATGTTGATGAAGATTATCGACATTTACAGTTCTGAGTCTTCGATCACGAGTGCCATTATGTGGTTAGTTCCATGTTGCATTGTGTCACATCTGTGTCACCTAGTATCGCTTCAGCCGATCACCGTCTCGTTAGAGGTGAATTTTATTTTTCTTGCCAGGTCGCCGTCTAGCCCTGTTAGAGCCGTTCAGTATCTCACCCTCTGTTCCAGCCATATTTACGTTAAAAGGAATAATATATTGTTCTGGGCTTATCCCTTTCTGCACTGAAGCTCGCCGTTCTCTTGTTAAGTGGGGTTTTCCAATGCCATTAACCATCTGCTCGGTTCGTCTTCAAAATGCGTTTCACTTTAACTTGCTTATACATGACCCTGTCCTTATATTGATAGACATTGTTTTGTTAGTTATCGGTACATGAGATTGCTGGAATTGCTTCTTGTTGATATAATACGATTATTATTTTCTGAGGAAGTCTTACTGTATTGTGCTGTCGTTATGGATCAAACTCATGTAAGGTCCGTAAGATCTGGACACCTTACAACATTTGGGCTTGTACAGAGTAAAAGCTCTCAGATGTTTAGAAGTAGTCAATGGGTCGTCTGAGTCTAGTGGAGACAGTCAGGAGTTACAGGAGTAAACTTACGTGGAATATTGATAAATATAAAATGTGAAATTAGTTGCGACCAGAAGTAAGAAGTGGAAACACAATGAGAGGAAAAATATTAGTCAGTAATACAGGGGAAAACGTAATAAGGTGTTACTAAGGAAGCAGCATTCCCAGTTTAACTGACTGAAATGATTAATGTTAACAATCGTGAGTGAATGTTGACATACAGAAATTATCCTGTAGTATGTTTCATCAACGTTTTCATGACTTTTGTGGGGAGTGTTCCAGATTGACAATGTTGTTGTTGTTGTGGTCTTCAGCCCTGAGACTGGTTTGATGCAGCTCTCCATGCTACTATACCCTGTGCAAGCTGCTTCATCTCCCAGTACGTACTGCAGCCTACATCCTTCTGAATCTGCTTAGTGTATTCATCTCTTGGTCTCCCTCTACGATTTTTACCCTCAACGCTGCCCTCCAATACTAAACTGGTGATCCCTTGATGCCTCAGAACATGTCATACCAACCGATCCCTTCTTCTAGTCAAGTTGTGCCACAAACTTCTCCCCAATCCTATTCAGTACTTCCTCATTAGTTATGTGACCCACCCATCTAATCTTAAGCATTTTTCTGTAGCACCACATTTCGAAAGCTTGTATTCTCTTCTTGTCCAAACTACTTATCGTCCATGTTTCACCTCCATACATGGCTACACTCCAAACAAATACTTTCAGAAACGCCTTCCTGACAAATATATACTCGATGTAAACAAATTTTTCTTCTTCAGAAACGCTTACCTTGCCATTGCCAGTCTACA
This sequence comes from Schistocerca nitens, assembly GCF_023898315.1. Classification (NCBI taxonomy): domain Eukaryota; kingdom Metazoa; phylum Arthropoda; class Insecta; order Orthoptera; family Acrididae; genus Schistocerca; species Schistocerca nitens. The sequence continues at coordinate 863,434,329 of NC_064614.1, forward strand.
TTTTATATCCTCTCTACTTCGACCATCATCAGTTATTTTGCTCCCCAAATAGCAAAAATCCATTACTACTGTGTCTCATTTCCTAATGTAATTCCCTCGGCATCACCCGACTTAGTTCGACTACATTCCATTATCCTCGTTTTGCTTCTGTTGATGTTCATCTTATATCCTCCTTTCAAGACACTGTCCATTCCATTCAACTGCTCTTCCAAGTCCTTTGCTGTCATGACAGAATTACAAAGTCATCGGTGAACCTTAAAGTCTTAATTTCTTCTCCATGGATTTTAATATCTACTTCGAATTTTTCTTTTGTTTGCTTCACTGCTTGCTCAATATAAAGATTGAATAACATCGGGGAGCCCTGTATTTTACCCCTGCCACCTTTAGAATTTGAAAGAGGGTATTCCAGTCTACATTGACAAAAGCTTTCTCAAAGTCTACAAATGCGAGAAATATAGGTTTCCCTTTTGTTAATCTAGCTTCTAAGATAAGCCGTAGGGTCAGTATTACCTCACGTGTTCCAATATTTCTACGGAATCCAAACTGATCTTCCCTGAGGTCGGATTCTACCAGTTGTTCCATTCGTCTGTAAAGAATTCGCGTTAGTATTTTGCAGCTGTGACTTATTAAACTGATAGTTCGGTAATTTTCACATCTGTCAACACCTTCTTTCTTTGATATTGGAATTATTATATTCTTCTTGAAGTCTGAGGGTATTTCGCCTGTCTCATACATTTTGCTCTCCAGATGGTAGAGTTTTCTCAGGACTGGCTCTCCCAAGGCTGTCAGTAGTTCCAATGGAATGTTGTCTACTCCTGGGGCCTAGTTTCGACTCAGGTCTTTCAGTGCTCTGTCAAACTCTTCACGCAGTATCCTATCTCCCATTTCATCTTCATCTACATTCTCTTCCAGTTTCATAATATTGCCCTCAAGTACATCGCCCCTGTATAGACCCTCTATATACTCCTTCCACCTTTCTGCTTTCCCTTCTTTGCTTAGAACTGGGTTCCCATCTGAACTCTTGATATTCATACAAGTGGTCCACTTTTCTCCAAAGGTCTCTTTAATTTTCCTGTAGGCAGTATCTATCTTACCCCTGGTGAGATAAGCCTCTACATCCTTACATTTGTCCTCTAGCCATCCCTGCTTAGCCATTTTGCACTTCCAGTCGATCTCGTTTTTGAGACGTTTGTATTCCTTTTTGCCAGCTTCATTTACTTCATTTTTATATTTTCTCTTTTCATCAGTTAAATTCAATATTTCACAGTCACCCAAGCGTTTCTACTAACCCTCGTCTTTTTACCTATTTGATCCTCTTCTGCCTTGACTATTTCATCCCTCAAAGCTACTCATTCTTCTTCTACCGTATTTCTTTCCCGCATTCTTGTCAATTGTTCCCTTATACTCTCCGTGATACTCTGTACAACCTCTGATTTAGTCAGTTTATCCAGGTCTCATCTCCTTAAATTCCCACCTTTTTGCAGTTTCTTCAATTTTAATCTACAGTTCACAACCAACAGATTGTGGTCAGAGTGCACATCTGCCCCTGGAAATGTCTTACAATTCAAAACCTGGTTCCTGAATCTCTGTCTTACCACTACATAATCTATCTGAAACCTGTCAGTATCCCCAGGCTTTGTCCATGTATACGACCTTCTTTTATGATTCTTGAACCAAGTGTTAGCTATGATTAAGTTATGCTCTGTGCAAAATTCTATCAGGTGGCTTCCTCTTTCATTTCTTACCCCCCAATCCATATTCACCTACTACGTTTCCTTCTCTTCCTTTTCCTACTATCGAATTCTAGTCACCCATGACTATTAAATTTGCGTCTCCTTTCACTATCTGAATAATTTCTTTTATTTCATCATACATTTCTTCAATTTCTTCGTCATCTGCAGAGCTAGTTGGCATATATTGCGGTAGGCGTGGGCGTCTTGTCTATCTTGGCCACAATAAGGCGTTCACTATGCTGTATGTGGTAGTTTACCCGCACTCCTATTTTTTTATTCACTATTAAACCTACTCCTGAATTACCCCTATCTGATTGACACTAAACATGGTGAAAGTAGTATCATGAAACTAGCGACAAATTCGTGCGAAAACTGAAGCTGTTAGGGATGAAATTGATGTCTAACAAATAGTGACTATAATTATGTTTTGTTCTGCGGAATTATTATATATAATTGATGTGCATTTCGTTAGCTGTATGAACTGAAAAATTGAATAACAGTCGTGTTTAAATCAATCAGAGGCTTGGCATTGCTTCCAGGCACACGGTCACAGCCCTTCCCCTACCTTTGTTTACCTGAATTTGAGTTCTTCACCTTCTCTCCCCTTCTCATAACTAAACAATTTTTGCTTGCCTGTGGCTAACGTCCACTGAAATGTAGGAAGGCGGAAGCTTGCAAGAGGCATGCAAACATTTTTCTGTTGTTCTACACGTAACAGAATAGGACAGAAAATCAGTAAATAAAGATTGTCGCAGCGTGTGAATACAGTAACATGGATCTATCATAAGAAATTGCACAAAAAAACACCACGCCAACCTAAGCAGTTCCATAGACATGTAAACTACGCGTTCTTGATGCGGTAACGTGGTAGGATTTATCATGACGAATTCCTGGACCAGTCTACCAACATTCATAGAAGCATCAAATTCATCATGAAGATTGAGAACAACAACTGTCTCCCGTACATGTATCTCCACGAGCAGAAGTTGCATGATGCTACTATAGAAGTTCAGGTATTCACACAACAATCTCATATGGAGCTGTATCTATTGGCGATGGCTCGCGTCAACCAGGACAGCGAGTTTCTTGTCTGGCACCACTACTACGCAGAGAGAAGACTATATGTAACGAAGATAACGTACCCATGTAGTTGAAACATCACCTTTCTTTCCAGTAGCTGTGAGAGGCAATTTACTAAGGTGATCAGGACACCACGCGTTGAAACAAGAGCGATGAACGACTTCACGGAATCTCCTTCCTCCAATATGGAGAAACGAATCAATCCTAAGCTCCGATAACATCAAAAAGTAAGCCATACTTTGAGCAGCGTGTCAGACGATCTCTCCACTCGCCAAATACTACGAATTATTGCCTCACTCAGATTTCCGGGAGGGTATTACCAGGGTGGAGGTAACGATGAGAAAAATATTAAATAAATAACAAATATGTTACGTTCTACGAAACGGACAATATAATGTCAGAAGTTTGAATGTAATAGAAAACTAGAAATTCTGAAAATGAAAACGCAAAGACGCATACTAGATGTCATGGGGCAAAGTGTTATGAAATAGAAAGAAGGGTACATTGTCAGACAAACAGGGTAATATTAACAGCAGCATAAAGTAATACAATGGGATTAGATTCCGTCGTTAATAGTAATGCAGAGCAGAGAGTGATTTACTGTGAATAATTCAGTAATCGGATTACTTTTATCAGAATCGGCAGCATACCAACGCCAATAACAGTAGTTGAATTATATATGTATATCTATGCCACAAGCTGAATTCGCAGGTATAGAAAAAATATTGAGGTTACTGAATGGTAATTTATTGACGGGGGCTGTAATAGGGGAAGGAACTGTATAAAAATTAAAGGAGAATATGGGTTTGGTAGTAGGAAAGAGAGAATAAAGGAACTAACTGTGTTCTTCAATGAGTGTCTGCCAGTAACAGCGAGTACACTGAAACTTCCTGGCAGATTACAACCGTGTGCCGGACCAAGACTCGAACTGAGGACATTTGTCTTTCACGGGCAAGTGCTCTACCAGATGGGATAACCAAACATGACTCACGACACGTCCTGACACCTTCAATTCTGCCAGTATCTCGCCTCCTTCCTTCCAAACTCAGAAACTCTCTCACTTGGTAGAGCACTTGCCCGCGAAAGGCAAGCGTCGCGAGTTCGATTCTCGGTCCAGTACACAGTTTTAAACTGCCAGGAAGTTGCATATCAGCGCACACTACGCTGAAGAGTGAAAATTTCATTCTGGAAGGGAGTACATTATTTAACAATCACAAGAGGAAAACATATACTTGGCAAAGGCTCGGTGACAGTGAAAGATTCAAGCTGGATCACATCGTGGTTCGACAGAGATTTCAAAATCAAGTACATCTACATCTACATGTACATACATACTCCGCAATCCACCATACGGTGCGTGGCGGAGGGTACCTCGTATCACAACTAGCATCTTCTCTCCTTGTTTCACTCCCAAACAGAACGAGGAAAAAATGACTGCCTATATGCCTCTGCACGAGCCCTAATCTCTCTTATCTTACCTTTGTGGTCTTTCCGCGAAATGTAAGCTGCCGGCAGTAAAATTGTACTGCAGTCAGCCTCAAATGCTGGTTCTCTAAATTTCCTCAGTAGCGATTCACGATAAGTACGCCTCCTTTCCTCTAGAGACTCCCACCCAACTTCCTGAAGCATTTCCATAAGACTCGCGTGATGATCAAACCTACCAGTAACAAATCTAGCAGCCCGCCTCTGAATTGCTTCTATGTCCTCCCTCAATCCGACCTGATAGGGATCCCAAACGCTCGAGCAGTACTCAAGAATAGGTCGTATTAGTGTTTTATAAACGGTCTCCTTTACAGATCAACCACGTTTTCCCAAAATTCTAGCAATGAACCGAAGACGACTATCCGCCTTCCCCACAACTGCCAAGAACAAGTAAGTCTGACCCAGGACCAGATATAGCCTCAGATCAAAATTTAATAATGATCAAAAGTAGGCTGAGGTTCAAGCTAAGTGTAGGGAAGAATTAATACATTAATTATGATGTGCACTTGGAGCTACCTAAGGCCTTAGATGCTTCGATAATAAAAACAACAAATATGTAATTTGGTTGAAGAGGAGTGAGCATTTATAAAATGTACAATCACACGTGGTGGACAAACAGATGTAGGTATCTGTACACGGAAAGTAACTGCGAAGAACAAGAAAAGTAAGAAATACTTCAGTTGACCGATGAAAGAAGAAAGCACAATAATGTTCAGGAAAAGACAGGAATGCGGCACGTCACTGAAAGTGTCCACCCCAGAGTTGAAGCCTTCTTAACGTTCATCAATAGATGTCCAGATATTTTTGATCAGACAGTGTAGCCAATACTGTTAGGAAGACCCTCCACCAAACGCACCTCCAGTCCATCTTCCTCTAACGGCTGCACCATATCAGCTACAATAAACAAGAAATCCCTTACTGCTCGGTGCTTACGGCTTGACAGACGAGTAATACATACACTGAATGCGAGTAGGTAGCAAACACGGACCGTTTTAGAAATTAGCCGTCGCTTCCGGATTTATGCGACGGTTAGTCTGACGGAAGCCGTGCCCTCGGAGGGCCTTCCCGCTTCGCCAACGGCTGCAAGCGCGCGGCGGCGTGGCGTCACAAAACTCGCGCTGATAGATCGGAAATTAATGATCCGCGATTGTGATTGCTGATGGCGCTGACCCGGCCGTCCCCGCTGTCCAATAACACCACTTTATGAATAATTTTTCCCCCCGCCGTCCCGGCCCCGGCCTTTGTCCCATTTATTATACGCAGGGCGACGGTTCGCCTCATTTGCCGCGGCGCTGGTGGCGCCCCTTGCAGCCGCTCTGATATTTATCTACCACTCCGGACCGGGCCGTGCCGCCGGGCCGCACCCGCCCTTCATTAATTGAAATTAGAAGCGGTCGGCGCAGACAGACGGCCGCGCTGTTGGTTTTAGAGAGCCTGATGGATCCGTGATTGAAATCTCGCCTGCGGTAATATTGAAGGCCTGATAACATCGGCTTTTTTACTGGGAGTGTGCGCTGTGAACGGAAACAGAGGGGGGTGGCAGCTATACTAGGGAATCTGTTTATCTAATTTCACTTTGCAATTAGCATTTCCGAGCCGATAGCGCAACGTGGCACTCTTTGTGGGGAAGTTAGAGCAAAGACAACAGATAAAATAATTGTTCTAAAAAATATATGGTCTGAACCTCAGTACCTCTCACGTGACACAACATATCCTTAGCGTCAAAATTATGCAGACAACAGAGAATCCTGAACAGAGTACTTAGAGTTCAGCAACTTTTGGTCAGAAATTAATTTTTTAATATTTAATGACATCAGTGTGGTGTCACCGCCAGACACCACACTCGCTAGGTGGTAGCCGTTAAATCGGCCGCGGTCCGTTAGTATACGTCGGACTCGCGTGTCGCCACTATTAATGATTGCAGACCGAGCGCCGCCACACGGCAGGTCTAGTCTAGAGAGACTCCCTAGCCCTCGCCCCAGTTGTACAGCCGACTTTGCTAGCGATGGTTCACTGTCTACATACGCTCTCATTTGCAGAGACGACAGTTTAGCATAACATTCAGCTACGTCATTTGCTACGACCTAGCAAGGCGCCATATTCAGTTACTATAAGTACTGTCTACATGGAAGAAGCCAGGAGATACTGACAGGTTTCAGATAGATTATATAATGGTAAGACAGAGATTTAGGAACCAGGTTTTAAATTGTAAGACATTTCCTGGGGCAGATGTGGATTCTGACCACAATCCATTGGTTATGAACTGCAGATTGAAACTGAAGAAACTGCAAAAAGGTGGGAATTTAAGGAGATGGGACCTGGATAAACTGAAAGAACCAGAGGTTGTAGAGAGTTTCAGGGAGAGCATAAGGGGACAATTGACAGGAATGGGGGAAAGAAATACAGTAGAAGAAGAATGGGTAGCTCTGAGGGATGAAGTGGTGAAGGCAGCAGACGATCAAGTAGGTAAAAAGACGAGGGCTAATAGAAATCCTTGGGTAACAGAAGAAATATTGAATTTAATTGATGAAAGGAGAAAATATAAAAATGCAGTAAATGAAGCAGGCAAAAAGGAATACAAACGTCTCAAAAATGAAATCGACAGGAAGTGCAAAATGGCTAAGCAGGGATGGTTAGAGGACAAATGTAAGGATGTAGAGGCTTGTCTCACTAGGGGTAAGATAGATACTGCCTACAGGAAAATTAAAGAGACCTTTGGAGAGAAGAGAACCACTTGTATGAATATCAAGAGCTCAGATGGAAACCCAGTTCTAAGCAAAGAAGGGAAGGCAGAAAGGTGGAAGGAGTATATAGAGGGTTTATACAAGGGAGATGTACTCGAGGACAATATTATGGAAATGGAAGAGGATGTAGATGAAGACGAAATGGGAGATAAGATACTGCGTGAAGAGTTTGACAGAGCACTGAAAGACCTGAGTCGAAACAAGGCCCCGGGAGTAGACAACATTCCACTAGAACTACTGATGGCCTCGGGAGAGCCAGTCATGACAAAACTCTACCATCTAGTGAGGACGATGTATGAGACAGGTGAAATACCCTCAGACTTCAAGAAGAATATAATAATTCCAATCCCAAAGAAAGCAGGTGTTGACAGATGTGAAAATTACCGAACTATCAGTTTAATAAGTCACAGCTGCAAAATACTAACGCGAATTCTTTACAGACGAATGGAAAAACTGGTAGAAGCCGACCTCGGGGAAGATCAATTTGGATTCCGTAGAAATGTTGGAACACGTGAGGCAATACTGACCTTACGACTTGTCTTGGAAGAAAGATTAAGAAAAGGCAAACCTACGTTTCTAGCATTTGTAGACTTAGAGAAAACTTTTGACAATGTTGAATGGAATACTCTCTTTCAAATTCTGAAGGTGGCAGGGGTAAAATACAGGGAGCGAAAGGCTATTTACAATTTGTACAGAAACCAGATGGCAGTTATAAGAGTAGAGGGGCATGAAAGGGAAGCAGTGGTTGGGAAAGGAGTGAGACAGGGTTGTAGCCTCTCCCCGATGTTATTCAATCTGTATATTGAGCAAGCAGTAAAGGAAACAAAAGAAAAGTTCGGAGTAGGTATTAAAATTCATGGAGAAGAAGTAAAAACTTTGAGGTTCGCCGATGACATTGTAATTCTGTCAGAGACAGCAAAGGACTTGGAAGAGCAGTTGAACGGAATGGACAATGTCTTGAAAGGAGGATATAAGATGAACATCAACAAAAGCAAAACGAGGATAATGGAATGTAGTCAAATTAAGTCGGGTGATGCTGAGGGAATTAGATTAGGAAATGAGACACTTAAAGTAGTAAAGGAGTTTTGCTATTTAGGGAGTAAAATAACCGATGATGGTCGAAGTAGAGAGGATATAAAATGTAGACTGGCAATGGCAAGGAAAGCGTTTCTCAAGAAGAGAAATTTGTTAACATCGAGTATAGATTTAGGTGTCAGGAGGTCGTTTCTGAAAGTATTTGTATGGAGTGTAGCCATGTATGGAAGTGAGACATGGACGATAACTAGTTTGGACAAGAAGAGAATAGAAGCTTTCGAAATGTGGTGCTACAGAAGAATGCTGAAGATAAGGTGGGTAGATCACGTAACTAATGAGGAGGTATTGAATAGGATTGGGGAGAAGAGAAGTTTGTGGCACAACTTGACTAAAAGAAGGGATCGGTTGGTAGGACATGTTTTGAGGCATCAAGGGATCACAACTTTAGCATTGGAGGGCAGCGTGGAGGGTAAAAATCGTAGAGGGAGACCAAGAGATCAATATACTAAGCAGATTCAGAAGGATGTAGGTTGCAGTAGGTACTGGGAGATGAAGAAGCTTGCACAGGATAGAGTAGCATGGAGAGCTGCATCAAACCAGTCTCAGGACTGAAGACCACAACAACAACAAGTACTGTCTTCAAGAATGTATTCTGAACATATAATATTGTGAATCATGTAACGTCAAGAGCGACGTTCATCATTAATGGATTAAAGTTAAGTATCAAACTAATTACGTCCGCTTTTTGAATTCTCATTCCTTGTCATGTTCCAGACTTCACGTCAGTATAGTTCTTCCCTCCTCACGCCAGCCTGCGTGAGCTAAAACTCGGTGTTGGCTCTTCTGCTAACACAAAAATTAGCAACTTACGCTTCAAGCACACAAAATAAGTTCATAAAAACAGTTCAAAGTTATGAAGAATTACAAAATAATCCACTTTTTTAGTATAACTACTTAGGCTTCCGCGGCTAGTGTCGTGATGATTAAACGTACTTCATCTGGCCAGCATTTCTCCTCCCTCTCCTTAGGACCTGCGGGCAGCATCATGGAAGCTTTTGACAAATGGCCATAGCTTCCTCACCGCTGTTGGCTACGGTATGTAGACGAGACAATCGTTATCCGGTCACACGAAGAGGCGGAGTTGGGAAGCTTCCTTCAGCATCCAAACAGTGTGCGTAAGAACGTACAGAGAGGTGACAAAAGTCATTATATAGCGATATGCACATGTACAATTGGCGGTAGTATCACGTACGCAAGGTATTAAAGGGGCATTGCAATGGCGGAGCTGTCATTTGTACTGTAGCGATTCATGTGAAAAGGTATCCAACGTCATTACGGCCACACGATGGGATTTCTTTCCTTTTTTGGGTCCTCGGTCTTCTCACTGGTTCTATTCGGTCCGCTACGAGTTCATCTCCCGTGCTAACCTCTTCATCTCAAAGTAGCACTTGCGACCTACATCCTCAATTATTTGCTGGGGGTATTCCTATCTGTTTTCTTCTACAGTTTGTCCCCTCTACAGCTCCCTCTAGTACCGTGAAAGTCATTCCTTCACGTCTTAACATGTTCTATCATCCTTCTGCTTGTCAGTGTTTTACACATATTTCTTCGATTCTACACAGAACCTCCTCATTCCTTACCTTATCAGTCCACTTAATTTTCAACATTCATCTGTAGCACCACATCTCAAATGCTTCGATTCTCTTCTGTTCCGGTTTTCCCACAGTCCATGTTTCACTACCATATAATACTGGGCTACAGAAGCACATTCTCAGAAATTTCTTCCTCAAATTAAGGCCTGTGTTTGGTACTAGTAGACTTCCCTTGACCAGAAATGCCCTTTTTGCCAGGTTTAATCTGATTTTGGTGTCCTCGTTGCTCCGTCCGTCGTTGTTCATTTTGCTGCCTGGGTAGCAGAATTCCTTAACTTCATCTATCTCGTGAATATCAATCCTGATGTTAATTTGCACGCTGTTCTCATTTCTGCTACTTCTCATTACTTTCGTCTTTCTTCGATTTACTCTCCATCCATTTTCTGTACTTATTAGGGTATCATGTAATTCTTCTTAACTTTAACTCAGCGAATCGTATCATTGATATCATTTCACCTTGAATTTTAATTCCACTTCTGAACTTTTTCTCTTATTTCCAGCATTGCTTCTTCGACGTACAGATTGTGCAGTAGGGGTGAAAGATTACATTCCTGCATTACACCCTTTCTAATCCGAGCACTTCGCTTTTGGTCGTCTACTTTTATTATTCCCTCCTGGTTCTTGTATGTACCGCATATGACCCATCTCTCCCTATAGCTTACCCCTATTTTTCTCAGAATTTCGAACATCTTGCACCATTTTACATTGTCGAACGCTTTTTTTAGGTCGACAAATCCTATGAACGTATCTTGATTTTTCTTTAATCTTGTTTCCATTATCAAATGCAACGTCAAAATTCCCTCTACATTGTCTTTACCTTTCCTAAAGCCAAACTGGTTGTCATCTAGCGCTTCGTCAGTCTCCTTTTCCATTCTTCTGTTTATTATTCTTGTCAGCATCTTGAATGCTGTTACACTGACTTTGCAATAATTCTCGCAATTGTCAGCTCTAGCAGTCTTCGGCATTGTATCGATGATACAATTACGAAAGTCAGATACCATATCGCTAGCCTCATAGATTCTACAGACAAACGTGAATAGTCGTTTTGTTGCCACTTCTCCCAGTGTTTTTCGAAATTCTGCTGCTTTATTTGAGCTTAAGTCCTCCAAAGCTCTGTTAAATTCTGATTCTAATACTGGATCCCCTATATCTTCTAAATCGATTCCTCCTCATCAGAGAGGTCTTCCATGTACTCTTTCTACCTATCCATTCTGTCCAATGAATTTAAAAGTGGAATTCCCGTTGCCCTCTTAATGTTACCACCCTTTCTTTTAATGTCAAAGAAGATTGTTTTGACTTTTTTGTATGGTGCTTCAGTCCTTCCGGCAATCATTTCTTTTTAGATTTCTTCACATTTTTCCTGCGGCCATTTCGTCTTACCTTCTGTGCATTTCGTATTTATTTCATTCCTCAGCGACTTGTATTTCTGTATTGCTGAGTATCCCTTAACCTTATTTTTGCTTCCTTCTTTCATTGATCAACTGAAGTATTTCTTCTGTTACCCATAGTTTCTTCAGACTCAACTTCTTTGTACCTACGTTACACTTTCCAGCTTCTGTGGTTGCCCTTTTTAGAGACGACCATTCCTCTTCCACTTTACTGCCTATGAGCTATTCCTTGTTGCTGTATCTATATCCTTAGAGAACGTCAAGCCTGTCTCGTAATCTATTAGAATTTTGGTATTCCACTTCTTTCGGTATTGGTTCTTCCCGATTAATCTCTTCAACGTCAGCCTACTTTTCATCACTATGACATTGTGATCCGATTCTACATCTGCTCCTGGTAGGCCCTACAGTCCAGTATCTGATTTCGGAATCTCTCTCTCACCATGATGTAATCTAATGGTCTCTTCCAAGTATACCTCCTATTCTCGTCATTATTGAAGAGGGTATTCACTATTACCAGCCTAAATTCATTACAGAACTTAATTAGTCTTTCTCCTCTCACATTCCTTGTTCCGAGCTGATAATCTCCCATAATCGTTTTTCTTCTCCTTTCCCTACAACTCTGTTCCAGTCCACCTTGGCTTTTAGATTTTCATCTCCCTTTATGTACTGTATTATCCTTTCAATATCCTCATATACTTTCTCTGTCTCTTCATCTTCCGCTTGCGATGTCGGCGTATATACCTGGCCTATCGCTGCAAATACAGACATAATGTCTGCAGGGATACAGCAACCACTTTTTATATGCTGCTACTTATAATCAGTGTTGATTGCAAAAATTTTTATTAACATGACCGAAGTCGGTTTCTCGAACCATCTTCAGATCTGCAATTTCGGTTACAGGAGTAATCCGTCCACACTCAGCAACCTTCACATGTTGCGTCACATTCATGTGACGTGAAGATCTCCACCCACTGGACAAAAAAAAGTGAGTTTAAGGAACTAATATGCAAATCAAACAGATCAAATAAACGGTTAAAAACGGGATCATTTACTTATTTCAACACCTTTTACACAAATATCAGTTTCAGGATCAATCTGACTGAGCATACACACAACTCAGTAATTGAGAATTGGGAGGAGGAGGGGAGTGAACCAACTATCCACTGTTCGGAGTCACTCTTGCACGATGGTGCGAGTACAGATACGAAGTCAGCACTAGGACGATACTTTTAGAAATATCGGGAATCGGATATACACTACTGGCCATTAAAATTGCTACACCAGGAAGAAATGAAGATGATAAACGGTTATTCATTGGACAAATATATTGTACTAGAATTGACATGTGATTACATATTCACGCAATTTGGGTGCATAGATCCTGAGAAATCAGTACCCAGAACAACTACCTCTGGCCGTAATAACGGCCTTGATACGCCTGGGCATTGAGGCAAACAGAGTTTGGATGGCGCGTACAGGTACAACTGCCAATGCAGCTTCAACACGATACCACAGTTCACCAACAGTAATGACTGGCGTATTGTGACGAGCCAGTTGCTCGGCCACCATTGACCAGACGCGTTAAACTGGTGAGAGATCTGGAGAATGTGCTGGCCAGGGCAGCAGTCGAACATTTTCTGTATCCAGAAAGGCCCGTGTAGGACCTGCAACATGCGGTCGTGCATTATCCAGCTGAAATGTAGGGTTTAGCAGGGTACGAATGAAGGGTAGAGCCACGGGTCTGAAATGTAACGTCCACTGTTCAATGTGCCGTCAATGCGAACAAGAGGTGACCGAGACGTGTAACCAATGGCACCCCATACAATCACGCCGGGTGATACGCCAGTATGGCGATGACGAATACACGCTTCCAATGTGCGTTCACCGCGATGTCGCCAAATACGGATGCGACCATCATGATGCTGTAAACAGAAGCTGGATTCTTCCGAAAAAATAACGTTTTGCCATTCGTGCACCCAGGTTCGTCGTTGAGTACATCATCGCAGGTGCTCCTGACTGTGATGCAGCGTCAAGGGTAAACACAGCCATGGTCTCCGAGCTGATAGTCCATGTGTTGCAAACGTCGTCGAACTGTTCGTGCAGACGTTTGTTGTCTTGCAAACGTCCCCATATGTTGACTCAGGCATCGAGACCTGGCTGCACGATCCGTTACAGCCATGCGGATAAGATGCCTGTCATCTCGACTGCTAGTGATACGAGGCCGTTGGGATCCAGCACGGCATTCCGTATTACCCTCCTGAACCCACCGATTCCATATTCTGCTAACAGTCATTGGATCTCGACCAACGCGAGCAGCAATGTCGCGATACGATAAACCACAATCGCGATAGGCTACAATCCGACCTTTATCAAAGTCGGAAACGTGATGGTACGCATTTCTCCTCCTTACACGAGGCTTCACAATAATGTTTCACCAGGCAACGCCGGTCAACTGCTGTTTGTGTATGAGAAATCGGTAGGAAACTTTACTAATGTCAGCACGTTGTAAGTGTCGCCACCAGCGCTAAGCTTGTGTGAATGGTCTGAAAAGGTAACCATTTACATATAACAGCATCTTCTTCCTCTCGGTTAAATTTCGCTTCTGTAGCACGTCATCTTCGTTGTGTAGCAATTTTAATGGCCAGTAGTGTATCTAGAATAATCATTATCGACCATCAAGGTACCGAAGTAATTGTCGATATATTGCCCTGTAAAATATAGACGTACCAGCAATAAAAATATATCGGCTGTATATTGTAAAATAACTGGCAGTTTTGGAGCTGTGTATCTAAGTATTGCTTTATTGTTACATATATGCTGTACATCAACAAGCTAGCAGCCTGCTTATCACCCTTAGAGCAAGAATTGAAAGCAAAACGATGCACGTTCACGCTTGCCAGTAACCGCTGTGATAACAATGGTAAGTTGGTAACTGGAGGTAAGTGGGTCCATCGTTCGGTTTCTTCACATATCGGATTTGTCTGGAACACTTCATGTCGACTTCTCTTGTTTTTTTTTTGTTTGTTTCTTTTTTTTTAATTTCTGCAAACGCTAGCGACCTAACAGTTGTAGTGGCAAAATTTCGCGGTGAAATGAACCACTGCCGATTCTGTTGGTAGCGCCGAGCGCCGATTACGTCAGCATTTCCCCTCACACGTTTCCGCCGACAGCAAAGACCAATCTTGTCAGTTAGATTTTTGTTCATCAGTTTCAGAAAGTGTTTTTGAAGAATGTCCATGTGAAGAAATAGCACATCAGTTGCGTTAAAATTTGTTTTTATTGTTTTTTAAGGCAACTAGTGTGTTATATCTTCACATCGGATACATTCCATTCACACCGCCAGCCCTTGGTGCAGTCGGAGTTCTTTTTGCCATCTATTTTTGCTTCACACAGTCAAAGAGAAAGACTGGACGTCATGAAAGGGAGAAACGTAGTACGAAGGTGACTGTATTGCTGTTTACTTAATTACGACCCATGTTTGGGCCTTTTATGCAATTTTCAAATGATTGGGTTTATGTTCTGCCGTATATGTTAATGACAGAAACTCAGCCACTTGAAAATGGCATAAAATACCGAAATCTGAGTCGTAGTTAAATGAAAAACAATAGAGTCAAATGGCGGTGTGTTCATTTAAAAAGCAGTAAGATACCTTCACATAGTAAAAATAAAATTATGTTCTAATACAATTTCAAAAGAACAACTTCAAGTATTTATCGAAAATTGAAGAAAATATATAATATAGAATATAAATATCGATATCGATATACCTGTTTAATAACACAGTCGACGCATATCGATTATTTTTTGTGCAAACGTCATATATCGACGTATCGACGTTTTATCAATATCCACGGTCGAATGTCTCGCAGTTGCGTGCTGTCGAGATGACAGTCAATAGCCTTCACTTCTTGTGATCAGCAGTTCTGAGATAAGATCCCATGCTGTTTCCACGCTGGCTGATTACGGTGGTTGTCTCGCAGAAGCGGCATTACTACAATGCTTCGGGGTAAATGTCAAACAAGGAAAATGTGATACGCAGTAGAATGCTTAAGACTAAGCAGTGGACTGCAAGGATTAGTCCATTCCACATAGATAGGGAAAAGAATAACTCACAACGTGATTGTAAATAAATATTGAGATGGAAGCAGGAAGGTGAATCAAAGTGCGATGACTGAGCAGGCAGTGGGTTGGTATGTTTCCCGAAGATAAATTTGTCGTCTCAGCACTGTCACTTTACTATCCCTCACTGCCACCATATTCTGTTGCTCTTCTGCTGCATGAACAACTCTCTGTTTAAAAATCTCCTGTCTCTTCTAAAAGCTCGCTGACTCCCAACATTATCGGTCGTCTCACCATTGTCATTGCTAGGCTCAAGTTGAAGTTTCAACCACTGACTGACTGATATTCCTTAACCACAGCCCCCAGCGGACGACGAAAATTTCCAGTCTTGTTGTACCAGGTATGCGTCTCTTGAAGTTTCATTTTGTTTCCATATGTGGCAGTCTCCATCAGTCGCCGCGATCTACCCAGCAAAATGTTCGGGTGTATGGCTGCAATCCTGAGTTTCTGTGAAAGCAGCCGGGACAACACTCATTTGTTTGCAACGGCCGTTGCTGTGGAAGACGTGAGTGCTCATGTGTCTATCTTCGTCCAAATGTCTGCTGTCGTTCGTGGTTTATCATCATCTTCATTGCCGTCGTCAAACTTTTTATGCAGGGTAAATCTCCTCCAGAGAGACACACTCTTCACAAGAGGTTCCTGCTGAAGGTCGGGGAATTCTTGTGTCTACTCTTTTTCCCAGTGTATGCAAGGTCCTTGACTCGGCAGCATCCCCCTCATTGTCTTCCAGGCTTTACGCAAGGTTGCCTTTCTCACGCACACTAAAGACATTCACAAGTGGTTCCTGCCTGAGTCTGGGCGCTCTTGTGCTTCCTTTCTGGATGCTCCTGTGCGCAGTTCAAACTTCTTCGCTTGCGCTCAGCTCTCGGCGGTGCCCCGAAGCGTATGTTACGATGATCATGACCACTAATTAAAATGATTTCACATGGTTAAAGTCTGTGTCTATCAATAAAACGTAAGGTATAGTACAATACATGTCGGCGATAGTCATAGTTAAAATCTGAATAACATCTGTTACACAAATGGCTTACAGAAAATCTTTTAGTATCACACAGTTATAAAACAGGACTTAGTTTGTAAAGTGATTAAATCAAATAGTAACCATTCTTTTTTTCTGAATGTTTACACGGCCATTTTCCTGTATATCACTGTTTTTGAGCTGACTTTACCAGATATGACGTGTTAATGATCTACGAACCTTTAGCATTGTACTCGATAATGGCGTAAAAGCCGAGTTCTAGGCTGCACAGAATACAGTAATATACCGGCCAATAGCGGTTTATACTTTCATAAAGTACTATGTCACTGAGGCTTCATCCCATCGAACACTAATCATTTGATTTGAAGTCCTGTTGCTTGATAGCGCATTCAGAGGACAGTCCAGCCGGCACCGCCTCGTCGCATCTTCGTAGAATGTTTTATTTCGCTATGGCAGTGTTTGTACCAGGATGACCACTATCTATGCCGCCTGTTGTCATTGTGCATGGCGCGATGGCGATTTGCTGCGGGGCCCGGTGCTGTCCATTCTTGTAAGTTCACAAATATGTCGAAATAGCTATTCACGTTAAGCTCACAATGTTCATTACCGTTCTCTATGTATGTAAAGTTCTCTTTCTCCAGTAGGTTTGACAGTTATCCACTCGGTGCTCTACGCAACACTTCTAAATTACCTGCATATTCGTATCTCACTTTTTTCCCCTTGAAATCGTACAGAGTGCGCTTCTGTTTTAGCTATGCGTGTATTCATTGAAGTGAGTGATAAAAATTCCTCCTCGTATGACCACTGTGAAACTTTCCACAGTTCCGCCAGATGATCTTCTCTACCGTGGGTTCGAAATATTTATTCCTGTTGTCGCCAACTTCATGACTTAGCCACGAAGCAGTTGAGGCTTTTGTCAGAAACCTAATACTAACTTCTGTTTTCCGGAAGCTTGTGCAACTCTATCGGAGCGTACACCATTTGTGAAATGACAATACACTGCTTCTTGTCACGTATCGGTAACTTCAGTCTGTTACCTACGTTTGTTACATTATGAGCCCTACGTGTTTAGCTCTTACACCTCGTTGTTTCGGCGGTTTTAACATCATTGTTGAGCCTTGGTCAGCTGGAATCGATCTTTTAACGTCAAAATCTTAGCTTATTACTTGATGCGCTGTTCGTCGCTCACCGTGTGAGGGCAGTAAGGTTGTCGGGAGAAAACAAAGACCGCTGCGACTGCGTGAGAGTGAGTACGCCGGCCGGAGTGGCAGGGCGGTTCTAGGCGCTGCAGTCTGGACCCGAGCGACCGCTACGGTCGCAGGTTCGAATCCTGCCTCGGGCATGGATGTGTGTGATGTACTTAGGTTAGTTATGTTTAATTAGTTCTAAGTTCTAGGTGACTGATGACCTCAGAATTTAAGTCGCATAGTGCTCAGAGCCATTTGAGAATGAGTATACGACCTTCCAGCATTGTGCGCTGTGAGTCAGGTCGCGGGAACGCATGGATGGCCAGTGATCACTTAGTGTGGGGCAGTACCTCGGCTGTGGAGTTCTTGAAAGGAAATTTTCTGCTGAAGAAGCCCCTAAGAATCTTTAAATCCTTTCTTTAGCTTGTATAAGGGCCTTGTGAAAACGAGAGGCTTCGAACAGCGCCAGTGGAATTGTACCTCAGCCATTACTTCTGTTGAGGCTTTCTGTTTAGCGCTCATAACGGTGTCGGCCGGACATAAAAGTTAACTCCTAGTCGTGCTCGCGTTATCGCAACATAGCTATTGGTGTTAGCGTTTGCTGGTCTGTTCCGTTTGCCTGTGAGCCTTTCGGAGTAGTGGTAATGTGAAGCAAACTTAAGCTGCGGCTATGGACGCTAAACTCACATTTGTTTGGAACGGAGTGCGATCTGTAGAAGTAGATTAATTTTTTTTTTTTCAAATTTGACACAGCACGACTTGATCGTACTTACTAGTTCTGAATGTTCTAGTTAAATTGTTGTCGGAGGTTATCTTGTTATATGTAATTGCTATGTTATAGAGAGCTGTTCACTGTGTGTGTACAACTGGAATTTTGGTATGTTGGAATTTTGGTATGTTGTAGTACCAAGAACCGTTAATGTCATTGTTCATCGTTGTCAGGCTGCTGTTCCCTTTAACTGAGACACGGCGACTGATGTGGCAGCGGCGAAGGCTGATTCGGCGTTAGATTATGTGATTTGCTGTTATAAGTTACTCAGATCGCAGAATTTTGGTGTAGTAAAACATGTATCAAATGTTGTCAGATTTTAAGGGGCTTTTTTGGTACTGACTGAATTTAACGTAGAGATTAAGGTTTGTTTTGAAATTTTAGCATACAAGTGCTGTTTTTTTTTTCTTTTTTTTCAAACCTGCTTCTTCAGAGTTACTACAACAAAATTTCACTTCAAATTGAATTCTCACATGGCGTCAGGTCATACTGAACTTTAAATTCAGTGCATGTAAATTTGCGTCAGTTAAAATTTGAGATAAATAGTATGGATGTGAAGCATGAGTTTCTTTACAGGTTATTTTACTAGCAGAGCATCTGATTTAAAGGGAAAAATAATATATTTGGTTAACATAACTGTTTTGTAAATACTGATGATTTTATTCTGGGTAACCAGACCCTACCACTTACAAGCACTTTTGTTTTACTTGCCCTAAATAATCAGTTAAAAGGTCTAAACCCGTTAATCATGGATATAAAATATGCCCATTTACTCTTTGTAGGGACACGGAGTTTCGCGTCTTTATTATCGTGTCAGTTGCTGTCGGTATCATAAATTGAGTCGTCCATCTTTTTTAGTTAACGTCACATACAGAAAGGTTGTATTGCCAAAGTCTCCAGTTCCACCGTAAACTTAATTTTCTCTTGCATCACATGCTTTCTGCCATCTCACGCATTTATTTCCGGTCGTCTTGGTATACTAAATCCTGATTTTGGAGTTTCTCTGTGTTCTACTTGAAAATGACTGAATACGGAATACACAATATTGATTTTAAAAATAGCGAAATTCATAGGTCATGGAAAATGGTTATATTTATTTCAAAAATAAATAATTTTTTCAGTCGAAGGTAACAATGAGAGGTCATGAAACGTGGTAATAATCTGTCACGTCCCGTCTCACAGAACGGGACTTTGTGTGTATGTTGACGTGTTCACGTAAATCAGATTGCGCCATCATCACTCCTTTCGAAACTTGACAGTACCTTCAGCTCTCTAGGATCCGTGTCGAAGTCAAAATACCGAAATGGCTATTACGAATAACTGCACATAAGAAGTTTCACTGCGACAGTTTGGCGCTTCTTCTGATGCCCATAAGAATTACTATAGGACAAACGTAACTCCGCAGCGAATGATTAAACCAGCGCGTTATTCAATAAAGTAAGGTGAGATGTCAGTTACAGCAGAATCTGAATTTGATGTTATTAGTTATGAAAAGCAAGACCTATTAACTAAAGGACAAAATTTTCGTGGGAGAAGGCTCTCATAGTGGGGAAAAATTATGACCCTGACTATCGTTATGGGATTCAATTATCAACGATAACATGAAAATACGTTTGTTGGAAGGTCTTAATCGGCATCTAGGTTTTCAACTTGATAAGACAAGGAATCCGGAGGTGTCTTTAATATTTTCAGAAAGACGAAAGCTTACACCTAATTACACGAACAGCGACAATTAACTTTATCATTTTGACATACGAATTTTCACTCCATGAACGCATTACCCGACAGAGGTCGTGCATGCAATACCATCGTTACCCATGCGCCTGCGTACCTGAAATGTATGTAGCGAAATTGGAAAGAGAGCGCTAAGCTTGATACAGGGCGGTCATGCAGCGGTAACCTACACGCGCTTGCCACCGCGCCACTTCTTTCGGTTTAACTCTATGGTTACTGGCGGACTGGGAGTCCCGGCGGATTCTGTGTGCAGTTGTGTTACTCAACAGCCTTTAGACCTATAGGGACCGATAGGTTCCATTCCATAGAATCTGTGTTTCCTATTCTGGATGTCAGGACAGCCTATACGCCATTCCGAAACCTATAAATCAGACTCAGTTGTGAGCAGCTGTAGCGCAAATAGCTGCTTGATGTGTGAAACAACGCTGGGGAATTGCGTAAATAAAAGTAAGGTTTACGTACGAACTGCGGTTAGTGACGACTTCTGTGTAGTTATCTTCGCACAAACCAATGTTAATTTGGATGAAATATGAATACAGTGGTCTTGAAATATTCAGTTATAACGTAACATTTGATTGGGACAGCAGCCCCGCCAGATCCACAGCAGTGACTTCGCAAGTTAAAATTTCCAAACGATACCGATACACGATCAGAACATAGTGATCGCAATGAAGATGAAAATGATGCATACTACTCCGTGGAATAATAACGAAAAAAACTCTTCAGGCCTGTGCTAGTAAGTGCTAATGAGGAAGAGGCAGGAAATGACGAAAATGTTCAAACTGTGTCTCTTCAGGTATGTGACAGTGTTTCACAGAATATTGATGGACAACCGTGCAGTTCACTTTCTTTCAACTTATCATGGAACTGAAGTATGCAGAACCCAGAAAGGTGGAACAAAGTTTGAAGTGCGGGCATCTTTGTTGTACAAGATTACAATGAACACAAGGATGGCTTAGATAAAGCTGACGTGATGAAGTCTTTTTATGAAATAGGCAGGAAGTCAAAAAAGTACTGATACGGACTGTTTTATACAATAATGGAAATGACCCTCGTGTATTCCTGTATTTCATACGAGGAGATAAAAGGAACACTGATTGACTTAAAAGTAGAACTACGCTTGGTCTATTCACTATTGAAAAATAAATATCCAGAAAAAGAGGACTGCAAAAAAAGACCAAATAACTTCTCTTTCAGTTCCAAGAAGAAAAGACACAACATTTTCGGTACCAAATGACGTACGTTTTCTGAACGCAGGATCTAACTGACCTATATTTGTCAGTTCAGTGGGCAGATGTGAACTTCGCTCATCTACAAAGGTGGAATGTAGACCCCATTCAAAGTGTTCGGAACGTAATATTCCTCGCGTCTTAATGAAGATAAGAAATGTTTTTACAAGGATCACCAGAAGCAATAATCACAGCTGTATGATTCTTTTGGGATTTATATGTCCCTTAATGTACTTAGCCTGTCGGGAATTACAGGTCCTCTGAACATATTATACATTTTAATGACTTTTTATCATTTTTGAAATAAAATAATTTGCTATTAATTCAATAACAGTTCATCAAATATTAAAGGAAAACTTTTGAACGTTGATTTTATATCCTTTCAGTTGCAGCAAATAAAGGATTAGAGTTAGCGAGCCGCGCGGGATTAGCCGAGCGGTCAAAGGCGCTGCAGTCATGGACTGTGCGGCTGGTCAGGGCGGAGGTTCGAGTCCTCCCTCGGGTATGGGTGTGTGTGTGTGTGTGTGTGTGTGTGTTTGTCCTTAGGAGATGATATAGGTTAAGTAGTGTGGTAGCTTAGGGACTGATGACCGTACCAGTTAAGTCCCATAAGATCTCACACACATTTGAACAGAGTTAGCGAGATGCACCAACAGCCTCCACTGTAAAACTCCCCTCAAGATGACTGAATGTTTGTCAGCCTTAATATCGACCTCATCCGGCTGCAATCCGAAGCCTGATGAAATAAACAAGAATATTGGGGCTGGCTGTATGAGGGAAAAAATCAAAGCCTGATTTAATAAAAAGGAGTATTTGTCATCTATTGAAGATGGTGTAATGATTAAAAAAATTAAAAATAGCAAATTTCTGTAAAAAATTCCAACAGTGTTCTCATAGTTGGGTTATTGGAACGCTTTCGGCAAAACTCAATTTACCTGTCCCACTGGCTATATCGCCAAGAACGAAATTTTACATTGCTTGTCATTTTCCAATCGGTTATTATCACTCAGACCATTGGCCTGTCTCCGAAAACATTCAGCCTACAATTTTTCTCGCCGTAACCACAGAAAAATTGTAGGTATTGTAATCTGCGAGTTTCTGATTCGAAGAACATAGCTCGTTTAATTTCCGACAGCAGACTCCGCCTTCTGGCGTGAGAACTTCGCGGCGCTCGGCTGCCGCTGCTTAATTCGGCGTGGTCCCTATCGTTTCACCGTTCACTGGGTGCGAGCGCTGATACGGCTCTCTGAAAGGCAGCGCATGCGATGGGTGCCGGCGAGGGGTATCGGGTTGAGGGGCAATCGTCCTCGTGTAACCGGACGGGGCTCGCCTTAATAAGCCTGAGCGGGTGTTGTCGTGTAGTTTTCGGTGTTGTGATGGAATTAAGATCTCGAGGCGGTGCGGGCGGGACGGAAGAGGGAGACGCAGGGAGGGAAAGTAGGAGGTCGAGGGAGAAGGCCGCGGGGCCAGAATAAGCGGCGCAGCCGTGTGGACGTAACGCGCCCCCGGAGCAAGACGCTGCCCTCCCGCCGGCCGATCTCTTTGTCGAAAGCCGCACGCCCCGCAGCCGAGTTCAAAGGGCGTAGGGAGCGCGAGGCGGGCCGGAGGAAGGAAGGAAAGAGATACAGGAAAGTCGCGGGGGCGACGCGGCCGGTCGATGCAGGCGACCGGAGATACGCTCGCAGAAGTTATCGCGCGATAAGCGGAAGCGGCGGACAATAAAGAAACTAGCGGAGGGCCATATATCGTGGGCGCGAGCCGCGTCTGGCAGCCGGCCGCCACGCCAGTTCTGCGCTTGCCGAGCAGACGCGACTTGAGATTTACTCGCCGGAGATTAGCGTCTAGCTTTCACTCGGGTTCCAGCGAGAGCTGTTTTATTTATTCGCGTCGAAGAACAACAGCTATAAATAAGGCGCAACTTAAAGTGAAACGTTACCTCCACCAGTCCTCAGAGATACCGTGGCGTCGCGCCAGGTCCCTGCTCGCTGTCACCTAACTCTACGCGCTCATGGCGAACAGCGGCGCGCGAGACGAATCGCGTCACGAATTGCACCACAAAATTAGAATGATCTTAATACATTCAGCTGCTGACGGGCGTTGATATGTATCAACGAGCACAGGTTAAAATGTGTCCCCCGACCGGGACTCGAACCCGGGATCTCCTGCTTACATGGCAGACGTTCTATCCAGCTGAGCCACCGAGGGCACAGAAAATAGCGCAACTGCTGGAACTATCTCGCGCACGCCTCCCACGAGACCCACATTCTCACCTTGTATGTCCACACACTACATTCGTAGTGTCCCACCCCAACACACTCATTACTCGTGGAAGACATTCTTACCAATTCCCGTAAGAGTTCGGGGAATATGTGTGCATCCGCACAAAAGGAGGAAGGTCATGGTCGGTACTGCCAGAACTATATATTTATTTGGAAATGGTGTCTGTTGTTTCGGACATATTCGAAAGAACAGACACCCTTTCCACATAAATATAATTGCACCACAGGATGAAAATTAAATGTTTTCGGCGGAGCTCTCCTTCCTGCCATCATCGTATGAACGTCGAAATAGCAAATATTGAGGTAAGTAATCGCGGGGTGGTTCATCTACTAAAATTGCTCACTAGTGGACAGCCATTCACATACACACGTACAGCACTATTCCGCAAGCTACCTGACAGTGTGAGGTGGTGGGTGCTTCCAGTACCACTACTTCATCCCCCCCCCCCTCTCTCTCCCCTTTCTATTCGCAAATTGAGCATCGGATGAATTATTGTTGATAAGCCTTTGTAACAGCTGTAATTTCTCGTATTATCTCGTGGTGGTCATTTTAAAAGATGTACTTGGGAGGCAGTAATATATCCTCATAACTCTTCCATGGAGGTGCTCTCTCTCGTAATATCAATAGGAATTCTCTCTCCGTATGATGGATAACGGCTCTCTTCTAGCGTCTACCATTGGAGCTTGTTGAGAATCTCATGCCGTCCAAATGATTGCGTGACGAAACACGCAGCTCTTCCTTGTAGCCGGCCTCTGTGGCCGAGCGGTTCTAGGCGCTTCAGTCCGGAACCGCGCTGCTGCTACGGTCGGAGGTTCGACTCCTGCCTTGGGTATGGATGTGTGTGATGTCCTTAGGTTAGTTAGGTTTAAGTAGTTCTAAGTCTAGGGGACTGATGACCTCAGATGTTAAGTCCCATAGTGCTTAGAGCCATTTGAATTTCAATTCTTCCTTGGATCTTATCTCTCTCTTCTATCAGTCTTAACTGGTAAGAGTTCCATGTTGATGCATTACATTTCCTTAAGAATCTTGCAGCGAATCTCACTCACGCATCTGATTTCCCTGCTATTTGTTTCATATGTGATTCCAGTTGAGGTCACTCTGGTTAGTTTCTGCAAACCATGTTATGGTAAATACTGCTTAGAGCAATATTTGATAAATAGCACAAATTTTATAGTAGTGGATTTTTTTTCGTTAAGGGTCAATGAGCAACCCCTGCATCATTCAACAATCCTTTGCAAATAGTTACTGTCTTCTGGTGCTGTTATTTCCTTATAGAAAATTGAATCATCCACGAAAAGCCTTAAAGAGCTTCCGACACATTCTGCTAGATCTTTGATACGCGAGGTTATTGAAAAATTCTGGAACATTCGTAATTTCGCGCCAATGATGTGCTTGAGAAAAGTGCGTTGGCTGAAACTGCGGAAGTTTGATTGTTATATGACTGTTAGTTATTGTTCAGCGCTGTATTGAGTAGAGCGTTGTGTCGCACAGTTTACGAATATCGATGTGGCAGAGTTGGGAATGGTTCTCAAAGACCAAAAGAGGCTCGTCAGGTCGGGTGAAATGTCAAAGCCATGCTGACAGTTTTCTTTGATTTTGAAGGATTATTTCATCTTGAATTATTGCCACAGGGGCAAACTAATCGATGGTACGAACGGGACGTGTTGCGACGCCTGCGAGAAAATGTGAGGAAGACACGGCCTGAAATGTGGCGGGACAATTCATGGCTCTTGCGTCACGATAACGCACTCGCACAAGCCGGCCAATGTGGCCGAGCGGTTCTAGGCGCTTCAGTCCGGAACCGCGCTGCTGCTACGGTCGCAGGTTCGAATCCTGCCTCGGGGATAGATGTGTGTGATGTCCTTAGGTTATTTGGGTTTAAGTAATTCTAAGTCTAGGGGACTGATGACCGCAGATGTTAAGTCCCATAGTTCTTAGAGCCATTTTTGAGCACTCTCACGTTCATCCCTGTTGGTGGGTGACTATTGCGCAAAAAAACGAAATCACTGTGCTGTTTCACCCTCAGCACTCTCCAGACCTGGCGCTTGCGGACATTTTTTTAAATATCTTAGGAGTTGAAAACCACTGTGAAAAGGACGAAGATTTCCAACGATAGACGAGACGAAAGAAAATTCGCAGCAAGAAGCGTACCAAGACAGCTTCCGGAAGCGGAAACAGGGTTGTGGAGGAGATTATTTCGAAGGAGACCATGCATAATAAGTAAAAGGTAGGAGCAGAAAAATTTTATGGACACAGTTACAGAATTTTTTGAACAGACCTCGTACGTTCCTTTTTTAAAAAAATTAATGGAAAGGAATGAAAAAAGGCAGTGCGAAACAGTGTCAGATACCTCCCTCAAGTCGAGGAACAGGGCTTCAGCCTGTGAGCCCATGTCTACAGCGCTGTGGATGTTATGGAGGAGTTTCGCAAGATCTCTGCGGAATCGATGTTGATTTTTGTAGAGATGACTTTCGTTCTCCAAAGTAATTATTATACATGAGCATAAAACATATTCCATAATTCTACAATAGATTGATATCAAGACATAGAACTATAACTGTGTGCCCTTCTTGAAAACTGAAATGACCTGCCTTTTATTCCAGTCGCTAGGTACGCTTCGTTCCTTCGGCAACCTGTGATTAACTGCTGATGCAAGAGGGACGTGTTTCGCACAATCCCTGTAGAATCTTACAGGTAACATCCTGTCATGCCTTTCTGCTACAACGTGATTGCAGCTGTTTCTCATCTAGGCTGAATGAGATACATGTGAAATTGTACAGAGATTATACGAAAGTGTTAGTTCCCTTTCCAGCAGCAGTTTATCAGAGATCACTGGTGCAACGAAAGGGTACCGAGCAGTTGGAAAAAAGAGCAGGTGTTTCCCGTTTACTAGAAAGGTCTTCTAACAGTTGCAAATAATAATTATATGCTCACATAGCTGACGTCTGTCCGCTATAATGGTGGTATATTGGAGAAAGAAAATATCCTGTACGAAATCAACATAAATTCCGCAAACAGAGATCTTGCGAAACGCTGCTCGTTCTGTTTGTCCATAAGGTCCAGAGCGTCGTACAAAAAGTACCCCAATTTTCTTGATTTTCGGGAGGCATTCTATGCACTTCGGCACTCTCTTTTACTGAGCGGAATACAAGGTAATCGAATATCGGACAATGTCTGTAACTAGATTCAGGCAGTGTTCAATCTGTTGTTCTTAAAGGGACGAAATCGACATGTGTAAACGTATGAGCTGTGCGCCGCTCGTGTTCATGACGTTTACTGTATATCATCTTCTCTTACCGTACTGCTACCTCGTTTTCTTATTCCATTTACTGGCGTCACTAACTTTCTGCCTTGCCTGCCCGTGACTGGCAGCAGCAGCGCTTATCGATAAGTGCACTGTCGTACTATCTCTGAAGCAACCGCTAGTATTTCCGGGTCGTCATCTGTCGGAAATCAGTCGGGACGCAGCAGCAGTGAAGTCGGGGACGGAGCGCCAGTGAGGTGCGGACAGCCAGTGCTCGCCGACCGTTGGCGACACACATGAACTGTCCGGCGGAGGGAGATTGGAGCGGGACGACCGTTTGTTGGTCGCCCGGTTGGTCGTCTCATCGGGTGACTTGTATTTGGTCCTTAGACCGTTTCTGGGCCTCGTCAGTTGGTCATCTTGCGAGACGTGAGTCGTGGCCAATGGGCAAGAGTTACCTCTGCATGATTGGGTCCGAGCCAGTGTGATCGGGTCGCCGTGTCTCCGAATTCCGAACGGACATCGAGTTGAGTCGGACTGGAGCTGCAGTCAGCTTCGGATAGCCAAGACTCGCCCGAACGTTGCCGACACACGTAACTTCAGTGGGAACGACCTGGGTTGGTCGTTCGGTCAGTCATCTCATCTGACGACGTGTATTTGGTCGCCGACCGCTTGTGGAAACTCTCTGTGTGTCGAATTCATTTGTCCTTGTTGTCCCACGGTGATTGCTTTTACAATGGTTCGAGTTCTTGTGCAAGTGTATTTACGTGGAACCGTCTGTAGCTTCTGTGGTTTCCACTGAGCAGATGAATGCTATCTGCGTACTGGAGTAGGCAGTCGGTCGGTTGAAATAGAGCAGTGAGTGTGTCGGGTGGAAGGCAATTGATGGAACTGATTAGGCTGTTGGTTGGTTCTTCAGCCGTCCCTTGGTCGTGTTGCCACCCGATTGTTTTACGCTTGGCTGCCTGTCTCACCTAAACTGTTGTTAGAGTTTCTTCCCCAGGCCGACCCTTGGAACACTTCTGAGCACCAGTGTTTGTTGTTTGTAATTGTCATTTTATTTGGTCGCAGGTAGTGTACCAGGCCTTCAGCGTGTATTAATATTGTCTGTTTTATCTGTAGTACATGGCCTTCAGCCAACCTTAATATCAACTGTTCTAAGATTAGGCCTTCAGCTGTGTTTTATTTAAAAGTTCTTGTTGCTCTGTATTTAGGCCTTCAGCCGAGTTTGTTTCAGAATCTGTGGCTTTAATATGTAAATCCTTGTCTGTAAGCCTTCTCTTTAATTATCTGGAATTCTTGAAACGGCCTACAGCCGGGTTCTGCAAAATTTTTATCTTAAGGTTGAGTTTTATTATTCGTGATTAATTGTTTGGGCCTTCAGCCGACAAGATACTTCAAGTTTTCTTAAGATATTTTTCTGTTGTACTGTGTAAAAGTTTATCTTTAAAGCCTCTCTTTTATTGTGTAAGGAAAATTCTTCATTGGGCTTTCTGCTGAAGAAATAACTTGAATTTTCTTTAATATTGCCTTTAGCCGGAATTGGTAAATGCTTGGCTTTTAAGGAATTTCCTTAACTGACCTGAAATATTATTTCGGCTTTTGTAATTTTACTTAAGTACTCCAAATCCTGGTGTTTTAAAAGTACCATTTAAACTTATTATTGAGAAGTTACTTGGGCCCTCAGCCGCGAATTGATCTTTGTTGTTTTAAAGAGAAAACTGTGCATTGGTTTGAGGAATAAAGTTGAGTGTGTTCTTATATAACTGACAGTAATTGACCTTGGCCCCTTTCCACAACCTGATCCGCTCTGTCCTGCGAAACCAGATTTCAAAGTAATTTCGGGAATACCCAAAAAGAGTGTTAGAGGGCCGTTACGATTTAAAATACATATAATTGACCTTGTGCAAACGTCACATGTTCCATGAGAATATTCGTTGTCCATATTCTGTCCTTAAGACTGCTAGAAGAGATGTATATTCAGACTTTTAGGCGATCGACGATTGGTGCGTGGATTGGTAGTGACCTCAAGTGCGAGTAAGTACAATTTATTGCTCGTAAATAGCCAAAAAAATCCGTTACTGTCCAATTAACAATTTGCAAGAAATCGCTGGAAACAACCTGGCCCTTCGGCCTGAAACCTCGTTGAGTGGAGTATAATTGTCTTCAGAAATGGTTCCCGCCAGGAATCGAGACCCAATGACCCGCCAAGACGTGTCTGCAAACTCCCCATACAGCGGTGGGATGCCAACCTTGCTGTCTCACGCCATATGGCCCGACTACCAGGTTTCAGAGTCTGTGATGCCATTTTATTTCACAACCTAACTCCTTAGGTTGTCATCGGCGGCGCCCTTACAACAGAGTTGTACGTCGGCGACATTCTACGCCCCGTCTTGTTGCCTTTCGTGACAAGCCAGATAATGCCCGCCCGTACGGCGAGAGTTTCTACTACTTTTATTCGTGCTTAACAAACCCCACCTTGGCTAGCATGCTCTCCGGATCTCTCCTCAACTGATGTTGGTTAGTTGATTTTGGGGGGAGGTGACCGAACAGCGAGTTCATAGGTCTCGTCGAATTAGGGAAGGACAGGGAAGGAAGTCGGCCGTGCCCTTTCAAAGGAATCACCCCGAAACGTGCCTAATGCGATTTAGGGAAATACTCCAGAATGCGAGTCCAGTTTGCTAACCACTGCGCCACCCCACCTGGTCTCTCCCCATTACAGAAGGTGTGGATTATTAAGGGTAGGACCCTCCAACCAGCTCGGGATTTTGAAGACCCAACTCGCCAATTGGA
Organism: Schistocerca nitens; assembly: GCF_023898315.1. Lineage (NCBI taxonomy): Eukaryota > Metazoa > Arthropoda > Insecta > Orthoptera > Acrididae > Schistocerca > Schistocerca nitens. Next base: position 863,463,777 of record NC_064614.1, read on the forward strand.
CAGAATCTGGCAGGATATCCATCTGAAGGCCATCCAACAACTCTGTCAATTACTACCAACCCAAAAATCTGATTGCATAAGAATCAGAGGTGGAACAATGCATTACTGACTTTCTCAATTTGTGAAGTTCTTTATCTTGAATAATTCATCCTATTTATCTGAAATTTTAATAACTTATTTGCCTGGACGTCTCACATATATCGATTTCCGCCTTATTCGGTTGATTCCTCCCGGTGCGCCGTTTATTTATTTGTTTATTTTTGTGTACATTACGTATCTCTTTCACGACCCTATAGACATGAAACTTTATAATTTTAACAGGAGATAGCATATTTTCTTAGACAACTAGATCGAATGTTAACGAATTATGACTGACCATTTATACCAATTACGCTAGAGAAATAAATTAGACGATCGTGCCTACTATTTGCTGTTGTAAGCCGTCTATAGGCGTGAACTGGGTGGTTACATCTACTTGTACGTCACGTACATCTGTATTCCGTAAACCAACACAAGGTATGTGGTGGAGGGTACATTCCCTTTTCCACTCGCAAACAGTCAGTGGGAAGAACGACTGCAGTATCAGATCAAATTTCACTGATTTTCTTGTCGTGGCCATTACGCGAGAAATGCGGGAGAAAGTAATATGTTCACCGATTCACGAACTTAGGCTCTCTAAACCACAACAGTCGTCCCGTCCGTGACGCACAACGCCTCTCATGTAACGTCTGCCACTTTAGTTTGTTAAAGAACTCCGTCTGCAGGCCACAAGTGGTCCATCGGGACCATCCGACCGCCGTGTCATCCTCAGTTGAGGATGCGGATAGGAGGGGCGTATGGTCAGCACACCGCTCTCCCGGTCGTTATGATAGTTTTCTTTAACCGGAGTCGCTACTATTCGGTCGAGTAGCTCCTCAATTGGCATCACGAGGCTGAGTGCACCCCGAAACATGGCAACAGCGCATGGCGGCTGGATGGTCACCCATCCAAGTGCCGGCCACGCCCAACAGCGCTTAACTTAGGTGATCTCACGGGAACCGGTGTATCCACCGCGGCAAGGCCGTGGCTTCAGTTTGTTAAGCATCTGCGTAACGCTTTCACGCTTAGCAAACGAACCTGCCAGGAAACGTGCTGCTCTTCGTCGGATCCTCTGTGTCTCTTGTATTAATTTAACCAGATAAGGATCAAGGACTGTTGGGTAACACTCAAGAATCGAACGTTCCTCTTACATTTCCCTTCCGAACATTACAATTTATATCAGCATGACGTCTGCTTTTCCTGCAATTAGTGTCACCTGGTCATCTCACTTCAGATCGCCCTGGATGATTACTACTAGGTATTTTACGGTTGTTGGGCCTACTATTTCCGGTGTTCTTTTTTTTTTCAATGCACTATTGAGTTGCTCAATTTGTGAAGCTCGTACTCAAGAATAAATCCTCAATTTTTTCTGAAATTGGAATCATTTATTTGTTTGTGTTTATCTGTACATGTACAGTCGTGGACAAAACGAGCGAGACCCCTCGCCTTTTCGTTATGCTGATCCGCACGGCTTTAAAGTCTGCTACACAGCATAACAGGCAAGGCGACGGAGTGCTACCAACATAATATGCACAGGCGTGAAATTGACAAACTATCTGAACTTTTTTAGACTGTTTTCCATAATTTGTAAGACTATATTAATGCTGATTAGTGTCTTAAATACAACACGTAAATATAAGACAGAACTGAAAGAAGAAACTCTAATTTGTATGAAACGGACGAATAAAAATGAATTTCAGCTTATCCAGATAACATAACTGTTTCAGTAAGACAAAGAACCCCAGACCGTTACGAATTAGCAAAATATAATCCGCATTCGGCAGCGAAACGGTCTGTGTCAACGTTCAGACCAGTCATACTGGATTACCATTGCTGACCTACCATGAAAAAGTGCAAATTTAGCAATGCGTGAAGATTCATAACGAAATTCAGTTAAAAATCATTCAGTGCCACGCTTAAGTCAATTCCATTATTGACAGAAGCGGAAAAAGTAGGCAGTAACATGTATGAAATTCTACAAGAGTGTCATATTGACATCCACAGAGCGCCAGTACAGAATAAAGGTAGCGATAAAACGAATTGGGTGCGCGGGAATTTCTTAAAATTGCTTTACTGATATTCTACCTGCCTCCATAGAGATTAGAACCGAAAACAAACCAGACCTTCCTTTCACTATGCTAGCAGACAACCCAGGCAAACACCCCTCTATTATTACCCCAGACATGAACAAGCCGGCAATTTCGCAATGAAAATCTGCAGTTTCTGTTGCATAGAGCTTTCTGGACTCAAAAACATGAATTTTCTTCCTTTATGTCACCGCTTATGTGACAATCATTCGGGATGTTTATCGAAATAACAAATTACCGTTATTAGAGAGTAAATTTTGTAGGATAATTCTGCACCACCCCAGGAAATAAACGGCTACACAGCTGCCAAACGTATTCTGCATTGTTTCGAATTCTCCACTAGACTCGCCACAGCCAGAAAACGTTCATTAGCAGAAGTGTGTCTTAAGCTAGCTAGCAATGAGAATGTTCGCAGTTCTAAAACGCGGTGGCATTAATACTGGGATGTGAATTACTATGTGTATAGGCAAATACATTCCATTTGCATTCCTGTAAACGTGATTTGGATCGAAAACGTTGCTACGATTAATATGCTTATGTATCGACAGCAACTAGAACATTTCGAATAAAGAGTAGCGGGTGTTATTTATGCGGCCCTCATCTTCAGTGTTTACGTTGTTAGGATTTCGTCACCTAAACCGGTAAAAACGGAACCCTACTAGTCTCACTTTCTTGACCGTCTATCGGTCTACCCAACCCTTAAAACCCGTTTACCTCCAGAACGGGTGGACATAATAAGCGGAAATGTATCGCACTTCTTGCGGTAACCGGTCCCTTGGTGGTGTAAAAAAGTGAGCTTCTATGTCAACGCAATCAAAAGATACGACGGTTTATGTAAAGAAAATTTACGCGAAAGGTCGAAAAATGGCTTCAAGAACTATGCGACCAAACTGCTTAGGTCATCAGCCCCTAGACCTAGAACTACTTAAACCTAGCTAGCCTAAGGGCATCACAGACATCTATGCCCGAGGTAGAATTCCAACCTGCGACTGAAGCAGCCGTGCGGTTCGTCACTGAAGCGCCTGGAACCGCTCGGCCACCATAACCCGGCGAAACCCTACTCACCTCATGTATAATGATAATATATACTGTCTAGTGAGGATAAACTGTATTCGCCAGCAACTCAGATCGTTTGATCACGGAACTTTTACGAAGCTACATTCAAACTTTTCTCGAAGTCGTCTGCAATATCTATTTATAAACACCCTAGGAACGTCGTATGCGATATCCACTTCTGAAGACGCTGGCAGGTACTGCAGTACTATAACAAGTAGGTGAAACTATTGAACAAAAAGTAAATAAACAGCAAACAACTTCGATGTTTAAATCAAATGAAAGTCACATGTCGTAATCAAAACATAATTTTGTTGTTACATCTACATGACTACATCAACAGGATTTCTTGGCAATCCGGACTTACGTGCCTGGCAGAAAGTTCGGGTTATTTCTCTACCGTCCCACTCATTAACAGTGTGCGGGAAAAAGGACCACTTAAATCTTTTCTTGCGAGCCTTGAATTACATTATTACTAGGGTTTCTTCCTGTGTAAGTTCCCGAGGAAATACCTTGATCTTGCTGAAACTTCGCTCAGTGAAAGCGGGGACAAAATAAGCGAACACGTGTCTCGGCTTATCTGCTTACACTCTACCGCTTCTGAGAAAACGACGGTCAAAGTTTTCAATGCGCTGTTACTATAGTGTAGACACCTCTTAGCGGGTAAGCATTCAACTGGAGCGGTGGCTCTGCGGCTACCATAGCGATTTCGAAAATTAGCGCTGCGAGTTCGAAACCCGGTTTTTCCTTTTTTCCCCCCTCACTCTCTGAATTATCTACGAATGTTTATTCCAATTTATGTTGAAACTCTGTTGTCGTTATTCGTCAATTAATTTACTGTGTAAAGAAATAAGTTAAAAAGGGAACACACAGTGCGTAGTGGGGCGATCACTCTGTTGTAGAAATAATTCAGAAGCCAAGATCGCTTAAATATTGTTTACTGGATAACCGGTTTCAACACACAAAAGGTGCCATTATCGGATCTAAATGTAGATTAACATTTATAAAATATTTGGTTATAACGATACATGAGGCAGCCCAGATGATTTTAGATCAGCTTGTCTCATTCGTTTATTACTTTTTAATTCATTAATTACACATTAAGTTAAATGTCGAGTAATGACAACATTATTTCAACATAAATTAGAAAAAACCTTTCGTAGATAATTCTGATTAGGAGGCAGGAAAATAAAATAATTAAAAAACCCAATATGGTCTCGAACACGGGAATCAATGTTAAGAAGGAACGACGGTAGCCACTGAGCCACCGCTTCAATTGCGTTCTCGGCTGCAGAAGGTATCTACACTAGAGCAACAGCGCGTTGATAACTTTGATGGTTCAAATGGCTCTGAGCACTATGGGACTCAACTGCTGTGGTCATAAGTCCCCTAGAACTTAGAACTACTTAAACCTAACTAACCTAAGGACACCACACAACACCCAGCCATCACGAGGCAGAAAAAATCCCTGACCCCGCCGGGAATCGAACCCGGGAACCCGGGCGTGGGAAGCTAGAACGCTACCGCACGACCACGAGATGCGACTAACTTCGACCGTCGTTTTCTCGGAAACGGTCGAGTGTCTGCAGATAAGCCGAAACACATGTTCGCTTATTTTGTCCTCTCCTTCACTGAGCAAAGTTTCGGGACAATCAGCCTATGACATTTGGCGAGTTCCCCTCGCTCGTCGAGTCACTTCTTACGCCCGGCGAGAATTACGTATGCCTCCGAGTGAACTGCGCCACCTGGAACACGGCGAGCGGGGATAAACACGTTTTCCTTCTTATAAGGAAACCTTCTACCGATAAAATTCACGAAGTGTTCTTCAGGTTGCCTCAGATATTTCAGAAATGTTTCTTGCGTCAGGCCTGCCGCATATGCAAAACGTAAACATTTCATGTCATGTAATATTTATCAGGATAAGACATGACAAGAGTGGACCAGTCCCTTCTGAGAAAAATTAGAGATTCTAAGTTGCTCCACTATGTATCGACACGGGTACGGGCTTGCGATCTCTCTTTTATGCCATCGATTTCCGTGTTACACATACTTGGCCACTGCGTTGCGGCTGCCATCTTGGAGGAGGCAGTCTGTTTCCTGCCAGCGCTGTTTCCGCAGCCAATATTAACCGCGACGAATCATTCAGTCAACGCTAAATGGCCCATCTGGCTGAGGCAGACAAGGGCGCTATCATAGAACTCCATGCAGAGGGATCTTCAAATGCCGACATAGCAAGAACTATGGGTCTTCACTATAGTTCAATTCTTTTATCTTGGCGGCTCGCGCATGCCCGCCGAGACGTGGGAGATTGCTGCGTTGCCAGTTGCACACGACGCACGCGCCAAGAGAAGCAGCGCCATAGTACAGCATAGTTCGCAAGCTTACGTTTAGGGGGGAGCGCGCAGTTCATGAAGTAAAGCCACCACGGCCGCATTAACCCTTTCGCTGCTACAAAGACGTGCTCCCGCATTCCGCGCTGTGGGCGATTTTGTCACTGCACTGCTCGCCTGTGCAGACACATTGTGTTCCGACTGCTTTGACAGTCTTTTATCATTCGATTCCACAAAAACTATTTGGCTCAAAAATTAGATTTTTACCTATCTTCTTGACTGATACCTTCCCCCCATAAATGACTTAATTATGTTTCGATGTTCAACGCAGTTATTATGCAGCATTAAATATAGTAAACCATTGCACGAAATTTTGAAGAGTTTGCAGAGGTAAAGTCCATAGAGTATACTTTCCGGATGGTCGATTTTAATTGCCACAATGCTGAGAATGAAATGTGGACAAGATACCTATATATTTAATTTAATTTAAGTATCACATAAGGGTCGTATGTAATATTCAGAAATATTCCACCTTTCACGACTGTAACAAAAGTTTTACTTACACTGGGCACGTTTGGCTTTATTTTAAAGCACTTCAATCAATCAAAAGGAAGTAGACAAAATACATTAAACAAAACTGTGGACTTACAAAAACATTAGGACTTGAATATACCGTCTGTCAGTGAAGTGCTCAGAGCTATGTCAAATATAATTTTGTGTGTGGCACACACAAACAGCATTTTTTTGCTAAAACACTGATGAGCCAACGCAAACGTTGAATATTGTGCTACCGCAGCACAAAACTACGAAAGGTGACTTGGAAATGGAGGACACAAAATACAGTCCTCTTATGATGCTTCAAAAGAGAGAAACGCATCTGGTCTAAATAAGTCGCTTATTACAGTTGCAGAAGAGGGATATATTTCAATACCATTGGTAAAACTGCGAGTGTGGAACAAAAACAAGAAATAGGACATGAATACCATTGTGTATGTGCCATACCTTTTCACCTTTCACTTTAAAATAAAGCCTGTGTAAATAAAACTTTTATTACAGTCGCGAAAGACGGAATATTTCTCAATATTACATACGACACCTATGTGGTACTTAAATTAAATGAGATATTGTTATACAGTAAATATTATATTAAATTTAGGTATCTTGTCCACATTTCATTCTCAACATTGTGGCAACTAAAATCGACCATACGGAAAGTATACGCTATGGACTTTTACCTCTGCAAACTCTTCAAAATTTCGTGCAATGGTTTACTACATTTAATGCTACACATCAAAACAAAATTAAGTCATTTATGGGGGGAAGGTATCAGTCAAGAAGACGTGTAAAAATCAAATTTTTTGGCCAAATAGTTTTTGTGAAATCGAATGATAAGTGTGTCAAAGCAGTGGGAACAGCATGTGTCTGCACAGGCGAGAAGTGCAGTGATGACAAAATCGTGCACAGCGCGGAATGCGGGGAGCACGTGTCTGCAGCAGCGAAAAAGTTAATGAAGAGGTAAAGCACTAGAAATTTCATTCAAACGAATAAAAATCGTGAAGTAAGGCACTCCAATATTGTTTTTAAATAAAGAAAATATTTAGCACCGCACAGGTTTTGAAGTCACAACCTTCCAGTTGGCAGTGCAACACCTTAACCATTCCGCTGCATCGGCTCATCGAACAAAGTCACTCCTTAAGGACTCTAACACCTCACGCAACTACTTATAAACACTGTTGGTATGACTATGAATTACTCACGCTTCGTCGAAGTACAATAGGAAATAAACAATTACCGCTGTTCTTTATTGCGAAAAAGCAGTTCGTGAGATTCAAACAAACACCTTTCCTTGCTATCGCCTGAATTAGGAGTCTTATTGCTTGTTTGGTTTAATTAATTAATAGAATATGAAGCAATTGGTATAAAGAATGCTTTTTCCAAACTTTCTATAAAAGAAAGTCTGCTATCAAGACATTGCTTTTGTTCTATTACTGTATTTATGACTGAACGTTTCTAAAACTGAAGAGACTCGTCCGTGCTCTGCACTGCAGTCGAGATCTGGCAACGTCGTACTCTGTTCATTGGCTGACTGTGTTTTCTGACGTCAGATGCGCAGAACGAACCTAAACTCGGCCGCCAAGATATATGACACGCACTTTAGTCGACGGTAGCCAGGTGGATCAGACGAAAGGAAGAGAGTGGTAACCTGAATGGGAGGCCTCATGGCCGTCGCCGCAAAACAACAGCAGCTCAGTATCAGCAGATACGCCGTTTCAGTGAGAACCATCCATTTGTCAACGCACGACAAACCAGCAAATTCATGAAGCTTGGAATGAGTTACTTGAATCTCCTAGTTATGTGGCTCGAGTTGTGGGCTCAATGCCCAACAGACTTCCAGCTGTTGTGGAAACCAAAGGAGGCTATACGCAATTTTTTTTTACAGACTTATATTTTATATAATTTCAAGGAAACGCAGTAAGTGGAATGGGGACAAACAAATTAATTCACAGCAAGATATGTAATATTTAATTTGATAAGAGAAGAAATACTCACCTGATATATTCATTCAGTCTCTATAAAATACGTGACACTCGTGTGTATGCAAGAAGGGTACAAAACAGTTCAGCACAAAATAAAAATATTGAGGAGAAGCTCGCCGATGAAGACGTAATTGCAGAACAAAGGTTGGGCTAGAAGGAGAGGTAAGGAGGCCCGAAAAAGCAGAGCAAAATCAAATACCCAATAGACTTTGAGTCGCTGTCGCAGCAAAGGGCGGTTGGTATATGCGATTCGGAGCAACTGTACAAGAATAGTTTTATTTACTGATTTTTGAGGCTTTATTTTGTGACGGCTAAACAGTGCTGCATCATGAGACCCGCTATTTTTCCACATGTGGCTAAACATCAGAGCTGAAAAAATTTTGAGAGGTACCGAAGTTCTCTGGAAGAGTAAAGTGTTTTAGACAAGAAGATGATTTTTAGTTCATTTCATTTTAACCATTCACACTATGCTTCGACATTCTAATCTTTGATTTCATTTTATTATTATGTATCTTTTCTTTAGTGAAAGTCAACGGTAGTAAGTTTCAAGATATGAAGAATAAGTGGAAGTTTTTAATTTGTGGAAAGCGTATTTAACAGTTAACATTTTCAACAAATCTGTAGTTATAGGACATATTAAGAAGCAAGTCAAAAATGGCATTGTGTAAAGATCAGGTTGGTCTCTAAAGGGTAACGACGGTAAAATAGCAAATACGAAACTATGGGTAACAACTATTATTGATGGTGAGGAGCCGTAATCGATATGCCACTATTCTGTAATTGTATTTCTGAAGTTTATCGTCAATCCTAGGACTGACACCGATACTCTGTTTTACGTAAAGAATATAACCTTCAAAATTTATTTAGCAGCGCAGAATATTAAATCACAGTTTATAGATCAGGAACCTAATCCAACTGCTTTAATTTTATTCTCATGGATGACATTGGGACAGTAAATAACAAGAGATATAACAAAACTCTCAGAATCAATATAAAGAATTCAAGTGTCCAGTGGATTCAAAAGTTTGCTATAATAGCGATTAATTGCTTTTACAGACTCCTTCATGCCTACATTTTCTATCAGACAATGTTTGAAACTAGGACTAACAAGGTAAACAATTTTTCCACAAATTGTCAAATTGGAAGTCGGAGAGCCAGTTACATAAATTACGATGACAACAAACGTTTTTCAAGTAAACTGATCACAGGAGGCATCCAACGCATTTATTGTGAGTTACATGCACAGTATGTAAACTGGCAACGCCACCAACACACAATACCACTAACAAGGGAACTTCCCCATCGCACCGCCCTCAGATTTAGTAATAAGTTGATACAGTGGATAGGCCTTGAAAAACTGAACACAGATCAATCGAGAAAACAGGAAGAAGTTGTGTGGAACTATGAAAAAAATAAGCAAAATATACAAACTGAGTAGTCCATGCGCAAGATAGGCAACATCAAGGATAAGGTGAGCTCAGGAGCGCCGTGATCCCGTGGTTAGCGTAAGCAGCTGCGGAACGAGAGGTCCTTCCTTCAAATTTTCCCTCGGGTGAAAAGTTTAATTTTTATTTTCAGACAATTATTATCTGTCCGTCCGTCCATCCGATGCGAGGTAACCGCGCCGTAGTATGATGACGCTACATCTAAACAAACATCGAAAGACATGACGTCATTCGACTATAGCGCACGGAAGAGAGAGTATTCCTGCTAACGAGGCTCCCTGGCTGGCAGTTAACTGTTCGCTACTTTGGACGAGAGTGTATTAAATACGTGAGATGCATTGCGTGGGCAATATGAATCCAGCAAAAATAGCTCGTGACTTCAATAACAATGTCAATGAATATTTTCCGAACTGTAAGGCATCGGAAAGTTCCTTAAGGGATCGAACGATTGTCGAACATTTGTATGATTATTTCTTACATTTGTTGATAAACAGTACGTGTGGTGATGATTGTCTGAAAATAAAAAAAAAATCAAACAACTCACCCGAGGGAAGATTTGAACCAACGACCTCCCGTTCTCCTGCTCCTCACGCTAACCACGCGACCACTGCGCTCCCGAGCTCAAGCTATCCTTGATGTTGCTTATCATACGCATGGACTACTCAGTTAGTTTAGTTTGATTATTTTTTTCATAGGTCCACACAACTTCTTCCTGTTTTCTCGAATGACCTGTGTTCAGTTTTCAAGGCCTATCCACTGTGTCAACTTATAACTAAATCTGAGGAGGGTGCGATGGGAAGGTTCCCTTGTTAGCTATGAAACAAATGTAGCAAAACGGAGCATCCTCGTTATCCATGTGATGGATAAGACGACTAATTCGCATCATAAATGTCAATGTAAGCATCAGTTTCTGTTGGAACGTGCTTCCCGGACCAAATAACATACATTTCCTACGTCTTCAATGCGAATCATGTAGCAAATGTAATTTAAAGGACATAAAAATATCGAGTGAATTTACTAACATAATTATGAACCACTTGAATTTGCATTCAACAGGCAATGTTCAGAAGTCTGGTGCAAGAGTACTGCGTGCTCTAATTCGAAACAACAAAAATCAACGGAGTGACTATTATTGAACGTCATCAGGTCACTCATCGAGCATTCCTATGCAGTACTGTTAATGGTGACGTGTTATGATGCCTTTATCGTTAACTTCCTAAGAAGAAATGAAAGGCTGAGCCCCACCAAAAGACGTAAACTCGAGGAGAGAGTAGTGTGAACATAATATTTTACATCTGATAAATCCAAAAGTGTGTTTTGGGCTACGAATTCTGCCCCAGGGTGTGTGCAACACAGTTGGAATTTGTTGCCAACAACTAAGACACCTTTCGGTCACAGTGTAAGAAAATCGAGCAACAAAACTACATCACCTGTGCTACTGCATGATAACGCACTATGTTCTTTTGAGAAACAAAACTATCCAGGAGATTGATAGGAAAGTCGTCTCTCAAGCACTTGTATTGATAGGGAAGTCCTCTCTCAAGCACTTGTCCCTCTCGTCATATATTTGTAAAATTTTACCTTTCCCACTCTTGATCGATCAACCGTCAAGGCAATTCATTTCTAGACGAAAATACTGTTTAAACTACTCTGGTTTAACGACATCGTTAGAACCACTAGGCTTCTACAGGCGTAGAATTTGTAAACAACTTTAGCATTGTCATATCGTTTTAGATATCGTGAAAGAAAATTCTACTGCTAATTAATTTCTCTTTGATAATTACTGTTGCGTTTAGTAAAGTAATGGCAAATGCAATTAAAATATTCACTGTACTAATACAAATTAAATTCAGCTTACTACAGAAACATCACGACGGCAGTCTATCTTAATAAAGCATTAAGTTTCTGTGAGACGATTGAGCCTATTTTAACACGAATTAGTAGGATATTACAGACTTTACACTTCGAAAAGATCTGTATTTATTTCATTTCCTGTACCATTCGTAAGTAGTATCAAAATGTGACATTTCATAGATAAAATTATGTATTCACAACAACAAAAGTGGCATTATGAATCTGGCAGTACCGTAAGGTTTTGTCCGCAGCTCGTGGTCGTGCGGTAGCGTTCTCGCTTCCCACGCCCGGGTTCCCGGGTTCGATTCCCGGCGGGGTCAGGGATTTTCTCTGCCTCGTGATGACTGGGTGTTGAGTGCTGTCCTTAGGTTGGTTAGGTTTAAGTAGTTCTAAGTTCTAGGGGACTGATGACCATAGATGTTAAGTCCCATAGTGCTCAGAGCCATTTGAACCATTTACCGTAAGGTTTTCACTCTGACACTAAGAGTTACTGAAAGTAGCAAGACGAATTTTGCTCGAGCGTTGTCTTACGATTCCCTTATTAAGTTTTTATCTGCCTGCTTGTAGCTGTGCTACAAAAGAATTAAAAATCTGGCTTTCAGCAAGTCTCGAAAGGCGAACATAAGCAGCTTGCACCTGGTTACTAAGCATGTTACCTGGGAACTGTTTTTTTTCTTAAAGTGGGAAGGCATCCTTTTGTGGTTCAATTGGCAAATGTCAGTCAGACGTGTTACGTTAGTCTAAGCGTTTCGGTGTGTTGAATTTGTACCAATGATTTTTCTACACGTTTTTTCTGTCCCAAATAGAGTTGAAGTCTCCCATTAGTATTTTCACGTCATTTTGGTGAATTTTGCTCATGGTATTTTCGAGTGTGTTCCAGAATTTTTCAACATTGTCGATGTTTTTCTTATTTTCGATGTTGGTGTGTTCAAATGGTTCAAATGGCTCTGAGCACTATGGGACTTAACTGCTGTGGTCATCAGTCCCCTAGAACTTAGAACTACTTAAACCTAACTAACCTAAGGACATGACACACATCCATGCCCGAGGCAGGATTCGAACCTGCGACCGTAGCGGTCGCGCGGTTCCAGACTGTAGCGCCTAGAACCTCTCGGACACTCCGGCCGTCGATGTTGGTGGGGACACGTGCATTGATGAGTGTATATGTTTTACTGGGGCTCTGAATGACCATAATCATAAGTCGCTTGTTGACGGGCCAGCCGCGGTGGCCGAGCGGTTCTTGGCTCTTCAGTCCGGAACCGCGCGACTGCTACGGTCGCAGGTTCGAATCCAGCCTTGGGCATGAATTTGTGTGATGTCCTTAGATTAGTTAGGTATAAGTAGTTCTAAGTTCTAGGAGACTGATGACCTCCACTGTTAAGTCCCATAGTGCTCAGAGCCATTGGATCCTTTTGATTGTCGATCGGTGTGATTTCTATGACAGAGTTGATAGATCGGTGTTCGAGAAATGCAATGCCGAAGATTGGTACGCCTTTCGCTACCTTTTGTTGTATTCTGCTCTTGAAGATGCAATGGTTTCCCTAATGCACGGTTTCATTGTCAGTTAGTCGTGGTTCTTGAAGTGCAAGGATGAGAATTTTTTGTCGGTCCATTTCTTTTGTGAGATTATTTAGTTTTCGTGTTTGGATCAAGGTATCGATGTTTACTTTTAAATGCATGTTTTTTTCTTGTAGGGAAATTTACCAGAGATCTTCGATATTCTCTGTCGTGCTAACCTGGACTCACCAGAATCCGAAAATCCAACTGCCGCCTGTCGACAGCCGGGTTGTGTACCACCTGGGATAAAGTTGACTTTGCTTGCATAGTTTACGTTTGCTTGTGTTTCATTGGTTGTGCTTGGGTGATACCAGGACCGGACATGACCAGAGGGTGTCGAAGCCTTTGAAAGCAAATATTTTCAGCCAAGCTCATTGAGCTAACAGACGGTGACCAGAGTAGCGGTGATTTTCACTCAGACGTGTCTGGATTTTGCGTTCAACGGATTGAGTAGCCGTTCAGGATTGTGTTAGTATTTGGTTCACCCCTAGTATTTGATTTCCTCGGTACCACCCATATGGGGGAGGGTTTCCACTATCCGCCACACTCGATTATTATTATTATTATTATTGTCATTATGTCTCAGCAAATCCGATATGGTGTATCTTCCCACCACTGAAATAGATGTGTATTGTTCGATTCAGTATTTCCATCACATAAATGTGGTTTATAATTACGTTACATTGCTACTAGTAGCCATATTTCTCACTTTTCCTTAGACAGTTGCTACCTGTTACTCCATCATAGGAATTTATGTGCGAAGCATTGTTGCAATACAGACGTTCAAATTTTCCGATTTCTGTAATTTCATTTCGATACCAGATCGTTCTAATCGGATTCAGCCAGGTAGTCTTAATGTGGATATCCGACCACGGCTGTCATCATATGATAGACTGTATAAACCACATTCTTTATAGGACTGTTGAATATAGATCACTTATCTATGACAGGACCTGAATTCTTAAACACTGTGGAAAATAATAATCCGATGTGCTTATTACAAATAAGTTATTTCAATATAAATATGTGAACTAACGAGATAACAGTTCATTTACAGGAGCAGACCTAATGTTCAAATGTTCAAATGTGTGTGACATCGTATGGGACTTAACTGCTAAGGTCATCAGGACAAACACACACACCCATGCCCGAGGGAGGACTCGAACCTCCGCCGGGATCAGCCACGCAGCTCATGACCGCAGCGCCCCTGACCGCTCGGCTAATCCCGCGCGGCTACTAAAAGTATACTCGTCCACAAAACCCATGTGGAAAATTATCTGATAATCGGTCAAGCTTTGCTTTGTCGCAGCTCTTTAGGATACAAGTCCATTTACTTTCAGGCTCCTCCTTACAATTCTTGCAATGCAAGGTAAATGAAAAAACTCATCCACTCCACGCCAACTGAGGAACTGACTGGTGCATGTGTTGTTCAACACACAGTAGTTGTCACCCTCACTGGAATCAATGAGTGTGTGCGTGTGTGTGTGTGTATGTGTGTGAGTGTGTGTGTGTGTGTGTGCGAGAGTGAGTTTTCGTGTTCATGCACAATCTGAATCAATACTATTAACATTAGACAGACAACCGGCAATAAATATTGCATCAAATATGACTGTAAAGTATGTTAATACGATGGGAAGTTACAAACTGAATTTTCACCCATCCCACGTCCTGCATATTACGTTAAGTAAGATGTATTAACTCCATAGTATCGTTAGCAGAGAGTGCGCTCTTGTTGTGGAGGCCTGCGACAAGCGCAGCGATCAGCAGTGCCCAATGCCGCCGCGATTTGTTTATGTTGGCTGAGCGTGGACACTGCAGCAGACGCTTCGCCATAAACAGAAATAAATCACCTTGGCTCTGACTGCAGTGAGCGGGTATCACTGCCTGCGTGTTCTTAGAGTAACCAACGTGAGACTATACTCACAGGTGCCATGGAGCAATTGCAACGGGCTGGTTCAAATGGCTCTGAGCACTATGGGACTTAACTGCTGAGGTCATCAGTCCCCTAGAACTTAGAACTAATTAAACCTAACTAACCTAAGGACATCACACACATCCATGCCCGAGGCAGGATTTGAACCTGCGACCGTTGCGGTCACGCGGTTCCAGACTGTAGCGCCTAGAACCGCTCAGCCACTCCGGCCGGCAATTGCAACGGGTATCATGTCATTAGTCATGAGAATATTAACCAGTGATGAAATGTCCACTCTATTTGAATCCTAAGAAAATAGAAACCTTCTCACAAAGGAATGTGAGGTGATATAAAAATTTATCCAACATACAAAAATTAACTGCACTTGGTTAAGTGATTAGTTCGCTGCAATCCTGCTTCTACTGTTTGTAAATACTTGTATACTTCAAAAATGGTTCAAATGGCTCTGGGCGCTATGGGACTTAACGTCTGAGGTCATCAGTCCGCTAGAACTTAGAACTGCTTAAACCTAACTAACCTAAGGACATCAGACACATCCATGCCCGAGACTGAAGTCGAACCTGAGACTGTAGCTGTCGCGCGGTTCCAGACTGTAGCGCCTAGAACCGCTCGGCCACCCTGGCCGGCATACTTGTATACTGGCCATTCGTTATTTGACTAAATATGAACTACAATCTAATTCGCATGTATATGACATGGGTTAGCGCCGGCACAAAGGTATGACTAAGGATTGGATGCCATTGGAGTCCCGTTATTTTGATGGCAAGACAAATGTTCGCAAATCACCTCTATCGCCTCAAAAAATATCGAAGGACCGACGTCCACACTGTCACAGCGCGTTGAAATACAGCAACGACGGCAGATGAAAATTTGTGACCGACTGAGCTTCGAACCTAGACCTCCTGATTACTAGACAGACGTGCTGACCACTGCACTATTTTTTTTTTTTTTTAAGTTTGAGAAGACTTTCCGCACCAGGTAGGAGGAGGCAAAGAGGGCAGGGGTCGAAAATCCGAGGCCTGGCCACAATGCCTCCCCCATACCTGTCACTGAGCAGCTGCATTATTCACATGTATTCCATGTTTGCACTCATATATTCCTTTAAATTGTAGAACAAAATTGAAGTAGTATTTAAGGTAAAATGAATTACAGATTGTCGCCTCCAACGGCGTGCGTTCCTTGTGGAACATAACTTATAACAGTGAACAGGGTGACGGAAAAATACATAACAAACATTCATTCAGAAATATATTCACAATTTAAGTTATTATGCACTGGGTGCATATGAGGGCTGTACGGAAGCCATATATTTTTCAACAAATGAAAAAAATTTCGGAGCCGGAGGGGTTTTGCCAAATTAGAACAGTTCTGATTTTAGAACCAACGTAAAGGAATATTCCAGGAATAAAAAAAAGTGGAAGAATAGTATTCTGCTTCTAATAAAAAAAACTGTCCACCTCTTCGTAGCCCACATAAAACAATAGATAAAAAAATTTGAAACCGTTCGTTATATTTGTTATTCTTCTTCAGCGTAAAATGTTCTTCTGCAATATAAAACATGTACTCTTCTAAGTTCTAAGTTTATACCCAGAAGCCACGAATAACTGTTATTCTTTGCGGACGGGTAACTTTTCCAGTCGGGTTGTAAAGCTTCAGTTATCGGTATATGACTTTCTGCGGTTCTGTTGATAGTGCTAATTTATTCCTAGTCCAGTTCCAAATTCTGAGTCTATTTTCACATAAGAAGGTGTGTGCTACAGTTTCTACAAGCCCACATTTGTCGCAGTATGGAGATGGTCTCAATTTGATTTTTCATAATCGTTCCGCTGTGGGTATGGTTTCGTTTACAACGTCGCACCATGCGGCACTGACTCTAGTTGGTAGAATTTTATTGTTGATATTTTTCCAGACGTTCCTCCAGTTTTTTGTAGGTCAATGTAGACAATATCTGGTAATATAATCATAGACGGTACTAGTGTTGGTCTGTGCTGGTGGAAGTTTTATACAGCTTTAATCGCCATAGTACTTTCGGACGTAATCTAGGTTGGCGTGCAACATTAACAAGAGCGTTCCTATCCCCAGGATGTAACGAGAGGAACAGAAATTTCGTGATGCCTGTCTTAGTGGCGTGTATTAGTTTAATAGCACGTCTTTAATTCGAAATCCTCTGTCTTTCCTCTGCAAAGTCGCCGTGTGGAACGCTACTTTGATGATATTTTGTTTCCACACATACCAAGAGGCTACAGCTAATATTTTATGTGCAGTGACCTGCAGTATCGATAAGACTGCTGCGACATGACAAATTTTGCTATGTATCTATATATTTATAAACTGAATATTCTGCAGTCAGTCTAACGATCGCATTTCGATGGCATTAAGTTTCCGCTCCCAATTGTTCGTCGCCATGTGGTTGGGGTTCGCCCTTAATCACAATCCGAGTTGGAGTCTCTCACCAGTTACATCTAACCAGTGCGCACCTATTGCACTATTGTGAGAACCGGGATGCAGTATTTTGGATTTAAAATTTAGTAAATTTGTGGTAAGAACTAATGAGAACATGCCCCCCCCTCGGCCATTATTCCACTCGCTCGCCCCCACACTGTATTCCCGCGTGGGTTCGGACGATGTCGTGCGTCTAGCACTGAAAGCTTTAGATGAGCCGCCGAGACCCAAATAATTATACAGGATGTTTCAGGAGAAATAGTAAATATTGTAGGAGGTGGTAGTATAGACAAATTGCAGAAGAAATGCCAAATAACATGTGTCCAATTTTTATTTCGTACATACAGCTGGGTTCAATGCATTTCCGCTTCGTATGTTCGTCCTTACAGGACCCAGTTGTCTACACTTCCTTGAAAATGACTTCCAGCGTTATTGGAAGAGGTTCATTTGGCTACAGGAATGCCTATGTTCCTCCAGCATGACGGGGCTCCTGCAAATTCTAGTCGTCAGGTGACACATTATCCAAACCTAACATTTTCTGGAAGATGGATCATTAGATATAGGCACTTTTCTTGGCCTTCAAGGTCCCTGGACGTTCTGTCTTTGGATTTTTGCCTGCGGGGATGGTTAAAGGCGAAGTCTACATACAAAACGTAAACCCTAGAGCCGATTTGTTCGTCGGATTATGAATAGTGCAGTGCTCATAAAAGAACGCAAAGACGACCTCAGAAGAGCTACACGTGGTGTTACCAAGAGAAGTCAAATGTGCATTGAAGTTGGAGGGGAATTTTTGAAAATCAACTTTGAACGTCCTCATTTGCCTTTGATTTGAGTTTGTTAGGGTTACGTACTAACAGCTGTATCTTTGTCCTCAAGTTCCTCTCGTTAGATCCTGGGGATAGGAACGATCCTGTTAATGTAGCATGCCAGCCTAGTTTACGTCCAAAAGTACTATGACAATTGGATCTGTATAAGACTTCCACCAGCACACACCAACACTAGAACCGTCTATGATTATATTACCAGACATCGTCTTCACAAACCAATTCCGAAAATTAACCTACAAAAAACTGGAGGAACGTCTGGAAAAATATCAACAATAAAATTCTACCAACTAGAGTCAGTGCCGCATGGTGCGACGTTGTAAACGAAACCATACCCACAGCGGAACGATTATGAAAAATCAAATTGAGACCATCTCCATACTGCGACAAATGTGGGCTTGTAGAAACTGTAGCACACACCTTCTTATGTGAAAATAGACTCAGAATTTGGAACTGGACTAGGAATAAATTAGCACTATCAACAGAACCGCAGAAAGTCATATACCGATAACTGAAGCTTTACAACCCGACTGGAAAAGTTACCCGTCCGCAAAGAATAACAGTTATTCGTGGCTTCTGGGTATAAACTTAGAACTTAGAAGAGTACATGTTTTATATTGCAGAAGAACATTTTACGCTGAAGAAGAATAACAAATATAACGAACGGTTTCAAATTTTTTTATCTATTGTTTTATGTGGGCTACGAAGAGGTGGACAGTTTTTTTTATTAGAAGCAGAATACTATTCTTCCACTTTTTTTTATTCCTGGAATATTCCTTTACGTTGGTTCTAAAATCAGAACTGTTCTAATTTGGCAAAACCCCTCCGGCTCCGAAATTTTTTTCATTTGTTGAAAAATATATGGCTTCCGTACAGCCCTCATATGCACCCAGTGCATAATAACTTAAATTGTGAATATATTTCTGAATGAATGTTTGTTATGTATTTTTCCGTCACCCTGTTCACTGTTATAAGTTATGTTCCACAAGGAACGCACGCCGTTGGAGGCGACAATCTGTAATTCATTTTACCTTAAATACTACTTCAATTTTGTTCTACAATTTAAAGGAATATATGAGTGCAAACATGGAATACATGTGAATAATGCAGCTGCTCAGTGACAGGTATGGGGGAGGCATTGTGGCCAGGCCTCGGATTTTCGACCCCTGCCCTCTTTGCCTCCTCCTACCTGGTGCGGAAAGTCTTCTCAAACTTAAAAAAAAAAAAAAATAGTGCAGTGGTCAGCACGTCGGTCTAGTAATCAGGAGGTCTAGGTTCGAAGCTCAGTCGGTCACAAATTTTCATCTGCCGTCGTTGCTGTATTTCAACGCGCTGTGACAGTGTGGACGTCGGTCCTTCGATATTTTTTGAGGCGATAGAGGTGATTTGCGAACATTTGTCTTGCCATCAAAATAACGGGACTCCAATGGCATCCAATCC
Source organism: Schistocerca nitens (assembly GCF_023898315.1). Classification (NCBI taxonomy): domain Eukaryota; kingdom Metazoa; phylum Arthropoda; class Insecta; order Orthoptera; family Acrididae; genus Schistocerca; species Schistocerca nitens. The sequence continues at coordinate 863,483,357 of NC_064614.1, forward strand.
TTAGTCATACCTTTGTGCCGGCGCTAACCCATGTCATATACATGCGAATTAGATTGTAGTTCATATTTAGTCAAATAACGAATGGCCAGTATACAAGTATGCCGGCCAGGGTGGCCGAGCGGTTCTAGGCGCTACAGTCTGGAACCGCGCGACAGCTACAGTCTCAGGTTCGACTTCAGTCTCGGGCATGGATGTGTCTGATGTCCTCAGGTTAGTTAGGTTTAAGCAGTTCTAAGTTCTAGCGGACTGATTACCTCAGACGTTAAGACCCATAGCGCCCAGAGCCATTTGAACCATTTTTGAAGTATACAAGTATTTACAAACAGTAGAAGCAGGATTGCAGCGAACTAATCACTTAACCAAGTGCAACATTGAGTACCTGCGTAATGAATCATTCCACCTGCATAGCCGAGGGTAATATTTTTTAAGCAATTCATTGCAGAATTAATGTAATATCCGCACGATGATCTCTGTAGTCATACTGTATCATTAGCAGCCCGCGAATGTAGTACTATGTTCGTTAAGTTGGATTACTCAAGCTGAGGCCAAATAAAGTCAAGCGACGACGCCACAACACTATCTCTACATAAGTAGGTAGTCAGCGCTAAATTATGAGCGCCACCATTAACGTTGCTGTAAGCAGTTTGACAGCATAACACCACCACAACTACTGACAACCTGAACCATTATCATCACGCAGTTGTAACTCGCAGTGATTACAAGTTTCTCATGTTTGTCAAGAATATCGGAAAGCGCCTCTGAAGTTCCATTTCCATTACGCCTAGGACGGAGAGAATCCTAAATATCAGTAATAGGTCACCTAGCGAAGAGAAGAGTCCACGTATTGTCTCAAGTTCTCGCAGTTTGATGTTAATGCAGTTCCAGATGTTTTCACACTAACGGGTTCTTTTTTCTATCGGAATACTCATATGGGAATTATAGAAGTGTAATTGCTAGAACGTTCAACTACCTTAATAACACCTCATTCTGGATTGAATACGACTCGGAAAGCAACGTTAATTTGACGTTTCCAACCATCTCCTGACGTCTTACTGAATGAAGTCTGAAGTGTACGCACAGTTATGTTGCCTGCCGCAAGGATTCTGTGAAGTTTGTGGCAGCTGGCAGGCATTGCTGAATACAGACATGTGCAAATATCCTCACTGCTCTAGGGGAACTCGTCTTTTTTGCATTTTTTCCATACCGTAATGAGCACAATAACATAAGGCTTGTTCCGCTGAAGAACTTGATGCCCACAAGTCCTTAAATAAGAACCTCCTAGCGTGAGTAATGCATGAAAGGAAACAGACTTTAGGACAAAAGAATGGACAGCTCCCTGCTTTTTGCGTTTCCGATAGCGCCTACGATAAGAATCTGGTGTTATATTATGTTTCAGAGCCGTAAACTGTTTATTTTTTTACCTCATACTAAAACAAAAGCTACGATATGAGAAGAGGAACTGACTTATATGCTTCTCAGGAACTTAAGGTTTTCGTGTTAATTTTCTCACTTCATTCTAAAACAAGGACGTTAATATGAGAAGAGGAAATGAAATATACGCTTCCAAGACATAATATTTCCTTGTGTGCTACTACTGCATACATGAAAGCCCTGCAGTTAATTTTTGTATGTTGGATAAATTTTTATATCACCTCACATTCCTTTGTGAGAAGGTTTCTATTTTCTTAGGATTCAAATAGAGTGGACATTTCATCACTGGTTAATATTCTCATGACTAATGACATGATACCCGTTGCAATTGCTCCATGGCACCTGTGAGTATAGTCTCACGTTGGTTACTCTAAGAACACGCAGGCAGTGATACCCGCTCACTGCAGTCAGAGCCAAGGTGATTTATTTCTGTTTATGGCGAAGCGTCTGCTGCAGTGTCCACGCTCAGCCAACATAAACAAATCGCGGCGGCATTGGGCACTGCTGATCGCTGCGCTTGTCGCAGGCCTCCACAACAAGAGCGCACTCTCTGCTAACGATACTATGGAGTTAATACATCTTACTTAACGTAATATGCAGGACGTGGGATGGGTGAAAATTCAGTTTGTAACTTCCCATCGTATTAACATACTTTACAGTCATATTTGATGCAATATTTATTGCCGGTTGTCTGTCTAATGTTAATAGTATTGATTCAGATTGTGCATGAACACGAAAACTCACTCTCGCACACACACACACACACACTCACACACATACACACACACACACGCACACACTCATTGATTCCAGTGAGGGTGACAACTACTGTGTGTTGAACAACACATGCACCAGTCAGTTCCTCAGTTGGCGTGGAGTGGATGAGTTTTTTCATTTACCTTGCATTGCAAGAATTGTAAGGAGGAGCCTGAAAGTAAATGGACTTGTATCCTAAAGAGCTGCGACAAAGCAAAGCTTGACCGATTATCAGATAATTTTCCACATGGGTTTTGTGGACGAGTATACTTTTAGTAGCCGCGCGGGATTAGCCGAGCGGTCAGGGGCGCTGCGGTCATGAGCTGCGTGGCTGATCCCGGCGGAGGTTCGAGTCCTCCCTCGGGCATGGGTGTGTGTGTTTGTCCTGATGACCTTAGCAGTTAAGTCCCATACGATGTCACACACATTTGAACATTTGAACATTAGTTCTGCTCCTGTAAATGAACTGTTATCTCGTTAGTTCATATATTTACATTGAAATAACGTATTTGTAATAAGCACATCGGATTATTATTTTCCACAGTGTTTAAGAATTCAGGTCCTGTCATAGATAAGTTTTCTATATTCAACAGTCCGATAAAGAATGTGGTTTACACAGTCTATCATATGATGACAGTCGTGGTAGGATATCGACATTAAGACTACCTGGCTGAATCCGATTAGAACGATCTGGTATCGAAATGAAATTACAGAAATCGGAAAATTTGAACGTCTGTATTGCAACAATGCTTCGCACATAAATTCCTATGATGGAGTAACAGGTAGCAACTGTCTAAGAAAAAGTGAAAAATATGGCTACTAGTAGCAATGTAACGTAATTATAAACCACATTTATGTGATGGAAATACTGAATCGAACAATACACATCTATTTCAGTGGTGGGAAGATACACCATATCGGATTTGCTGAGACATAATGACAATAATAATAATAATAATAATCGAGTGTGGCGGATAGTGGAAACCCTCCCCCATATGGGTGGTACCGAGGAAATCAAATACTAGGGGTGAACCAAATACTAACACAATCCTGAACGGCTACTCAATCCGTTGAACGCAAAATCCAGACACGTCTGAGTGAAAATCACCGCTACTCTGGTCACCGTCTGTTAGCTCAATGAGCTTGGCTGAAAATATTTGCTTTCAAAGGCTTCGACACCCTCTGGTCATGTCCGGTCCTGGTATCACCCAAGCACAACCAATGAAACACAAGCAAACGTAAACTATGCAAGCAAAGTCAACTTTATCCCAGGTGGTACACAACCCGGCTGTCGACAGGCGGCAGTTGGATTTTCGGATTCTGGTGAGTCCAGGTTAGCACGACAGAGAATATCGAAGATCTCTGGTAAATTTCCCTACAAGAAAAAAACATGCATTTAAAAGTAAACATCGATACCTTGATCCAAACACGAAAACTAAATAATCTCACAAAAGAAATGGACCGACAAAAAATTCTCATCCTTGCACTTCAAGAACCACGACTAACTGACAATGAAACCGTGCATTAGGGAAACCATTGCATCTTCAAGAGCAGAATACAACAAAAGGTAGCGAAAGGCGTACCAATCTTCGGCATTGCATTTCTCGAACACCGATCTATCAACTCTGTCATAGAAATCACACCGATCGACAATCAAAAGGATCCAATGGCTCTGAGCACTATGGGACTTAACAGTGGAGGTCATCAGTCTCCTAGAACTTAGAACTACTTATACCTAACTAATCTAAGGACATCACACAAATTCATGCCCAAGGCTGGATTCGAACCTGCGACCGTAGCAGTCGCGCGGTTCCGGACTGAAGAGCCAAGAACCGCTCGGCCACCGCGGCTGGCCCGTCAACAAGCGACTTATGATTATGGTCATTCAGAGCCCCAGTAAAACATATACACTCATCAATGCACGTGTCCCCACCAACATCGACGGCCGGAGTGTCCGAGAGGTTCTAGGCGCTACAGTCTGGAACCGCGCGACCGCTACGGTCGCAGGTTCGAATCCTGCCTCGGGCATGGATGTGTGTCATGTCCTTAGGTTAGTTAGGTTTAAGTAGTTCTAAGTTCTAGGGGACTGATGACCACAGCAGTTAAGTCCCATAGTGCTCAGAGCCATTTGAACCATTTGAACACACCAACATCGAAAATAAGAAAAACACCGACAATGTTGAAAAATTCTGGAACACACTCGAAAATACCATGAGCAAAATTCACCAAAATGACGTGAAAATACTAATGGGAGACTTCAACTCTATTTGGGACAGAAAAAACGTGTAGAAAAATCATTGGTACAAATTCAACACACCGAAACGCTTAGACTAACGTAACACGTCTGACTGACATTTGCCAATTGAACCACAAAAGGATGCCTTCCCACTTTAAGAAAAAAAACAGTTCCCAGGTAACATGCTTAGTAACCAGGTGCAAGCTGCTTATGTTCGCCTTTCGAGACTTGCTGAAAGCCAGATTTTTAATTCTTTTGTAGCACAGCTACAAGCAGGCAGATAAAAACTTAATAAGGGAATCGTAAGACAACGCTCGAGCAAAATTCGTCTTGCTACTTTCAGTAACTCTTAGTGTCAGAGTGAAAACCTTACGGTAAATGGTTCAAATGGCTCTGAGCACTATGGGACTTAACATCTATGGTCATCAGTCCCCTAGAACTTAGAACTACTTAAACCTAACCAACCTAAGGACAGCACTCAACACCCAGTCATCACGAGGCAGAGAAAATCCCTGACCCCGCCGGGAATCGAACCCGGGAACCCGGGCGTGGGAAGCGAGAACGCTACCGCACGACCACGAGCTGCGGACAAAACCTTACGGTACTGCCAGATTCATAATGCCACTTTTGTTGTTGTGAATACATAATTTTATCTATGAAATGTCACATTTTGATACTACTTACGAATGGTACAGGAAATGAAATAAATACAGATCTTTTCGAAGTGTAAAGTCTGTAATATCCTACTAATTCGTGTTAAAATAGGCTCAATCGTCTCACAGAAACTTAATGCTTTATTAAGATAGGCTGCCGTCGTGATGTTTCTGTAGTAAGCTGAATTTAATTTGTATTAGTACAGTGAATATTTTAATTGCATTTGCCATTACTTTACTAAACGCAACAGTAATTATCAAAGAGAAATTAATTAGCAGTAGAATTTTCTTTCACGATATCTAAAACGATATGACAATGCTAAAGTTGTTTACAAATTCTACGCCTGTAGAAGCCTAGTGGTTCTAACGATGTCGTTAAACCAGAGTAGTTTAAACAGTATTTTCGTCTAGAAATGAATTGCCTTGACGGTTGATCGATCAAGAGTGGGAAAGGTAAAATTTTACAAATATATGACGAGAGGGACAAGTGCTTGAGAGAGGACTTCCCTATCAATACAAGTGCTTGAGAGACGACTTTCCTATCAATCTCCTGGATAGTTTTGTTTCTCAAAAGAACATAGTGCGTTATCATGCAGTAGCACAGGTGATGTAGTTTTGTTGCTCGATTTTCTTACACTGTGACCAAAAGGTGTCTTAGTTGTTGGCAACAAATTCCAACTGTGTTGCACACACCCTGGGGCAGAATTCGTAGCCCAAAACACACTTTTGGATTTATCAGATGTAAAATATTATGTTCACACTACTCTCTCCTCGAGTTTACGTCTTTTGGTGGGGCTCAGCCTTTCATTTCTTCTTAGGAAGTTAACGATAAAGGCATCATAACACGTCACCATTAACAGTACTGCATAGGAATGCTCGATGAGTGACCTGATGACGTTCAATAATAGTCACTCCGTTGATTTTTGTTGTTTCGAATTAGAGCACGCAGTACTCTTGCACCAGACTTCTGAACATTGCCTGTTGAATGCAAATTCAAGTGGTTCATAATTATGTTAGTAAATTCACTCGATATTTTTATGTCCTTTAAATTACATTTGCTACATGATTCGCATTGAAGACGTAGGAAATGTATGTTATTTGGTCCGGGAAGCACGTTCCAACAGAAACTGATGCTTACATTGACATTTATGATGCGAATTAGTCGTCTTATCCATCACATGGATAACGAGGATGCTCCGTTTTGCTACATTTGTTTCATAGCTAACAAGGGAACCTTCCCATCGCACCCTCCTCAGATTTAGTTATAAGTTGACACAGTGGATAGGCCTTGAAAACTGAACACAGGTCATTCGAGAAAACAGGAAGAAGTTGTGTGGACCTATGAAAAAAATAATCAAACTAAACTAACTGAGTAGTCCATGCGTATGATAAGCAACATCAAGGATAGCTTGAGCTCGGGAGCGCAGTGGTCGCGTGGTTAGCGTGAGGAGCAGGAGAACGGGAGGTCGTTGGTTCAAGTCTTCCCTCGGGTGAGTTGTTTGATTTTTTTTTTATTTTCAGACAATCATCACCACACGTACTGTTTATCAACAAATGTAAGAAATAATCATACAAATGTTCGACAATCGTTCGATCCCTTAAGGAACTTTCCGATGCCTTACAGTTCGGAAAATATTCATTGACATTGTTATTGAAGTCACGAGCTATTTTTGCTGGATTCATATTGCCCACGCAATGCATCTCACGTATTTAATACACTCTCGTCCAAAGTAGCGAACAGTTAACTGCCAGCCAGGGAGCCTCGTTAGCAGGAATACTCTCTCTTCCGTGCGCTATAGTCGACTGACGTCATGTCTTTCGATGTTTGTTTAGATGTAGCGTCATCATACTACGGCGCGGTTACCTCGCATCGGATGGACGGACGGACAGATAATAATTGTCTGAAAATAAAAATTAAACTTTTCACCCGAGGGAAAATTTGAAGGAAGGACCTCTCGTTCCGCAGCTGCTTACGCTAACCACGGGATCACGGCGCTCCTGAGCTCACCTTATCCTTGATGTTGCCTATCTTGCGCATGGACTACTCAGTTTGTATATTTTGCTTATTTTTTTCATAGTTCCACACAACTTCTTCCTGTTTTCTCGATTGATCTGTGTTCAGTTTTTCAAGGCCTATCCACTGTATCAACTTATTACTAAATCTGAGGGCGGTGCGATGGGGAAGTTCCCTTGTTAGTGGTATTGTGTGTTGGTGGCGTTACCAGTTTACATACTGTGCATGTAACTCACAATAAATGCGTTGGATGCCTCCTGTGATCAGTTTACTTGAAAAACGTTTGTTGTCATCGTAATTTATGTAACTGGCTCTCCGACTTCCAATTTGACAATTTGTGGAAAAATTGTTTACCTTGTTAGTCCTAGTTTCAAACATTGTCTGATAGAAAATGTAGGCATGAAGGAGTCTGTAAAAGCAATTAATCGCTATTATAGCAAACTTTTGGATCCACTGGACACTTGAATTCTTTATATTGATTCTGAGAGTTTTGTTATATCTCTTGTTATTTACTGTCCCAATGTCATCCGTGAGAATAAAATTAAAGGCAGTTGGATTAGGTTCCTGATCTATAAACTGTGATTTAATATTCTGCGCTGCTAAATAAATTTTGAAGGTTATATTCTTTACGTAAAACAGAGTATCGGTGTCAGTCCTAGGATTGACGATAAACTGCAGAAAAACAATTACAGAATAGTGGCATATCGATTACGGCTCCTCACCATCAATAATAGTTGTTACCCATAGTTTCGTATTTGCTATTTTACCGTCGTTACCCTTTAGAGACCAACCTGATCTTTACACAATGCCATTTTTGACTTGCTTCTTAATATGTCCTATAACTACAGATTTGTTGAAAATGTTAACTGTTAAATACGCTTTCCACAAATTAAAAACTTCCACTTATTCTTCATATCTTGAAACTTACTACCGTTGACTTTCACTAAAGAAAAGATACATAATAATAAAATGAAATCAAAGATTAGAATGTCGAAGCATAGTGTGAATGGTTAAAATGAAATGAACTAAAAATCATCTTCTTGTCTAAAACACTTTACTCTTCCAGAGAACTTCGGTACCTCTCAAAATTTTTTCAGCTCTGATGTTTAGCCACATGTGGAAAAATAGCGGGTCTCATGATGCAGCACTGTTTAGCCGTCACAAAATAAAGCCTCAAAAATCAGTAAATAAAACTATTCTTGTACAGTTGCTCCGAATCGCATATACCAACCGCCCTTTGCTGCGACAGCGACTCAAAGTCTATTGGGTATTTGATTTTGCTCTGCTTTTTCGGGCCTCCTTACCTCTCCTTCTAGCCCAACCTTTGTTCTGCAATTACGTCTTCATCGGCGAGCTTCTCCTCAATATTTTTATTTTGTGCTGAACTGTTTTGTACCCTTCTTGCATACACACGAGTGTCACGTATTTTATAGAGACTGAATGAATATATCAGGTGAGTAGGGCCTTTTCTGCCTCAGCCAGATGGGCCATTTAGCGTTGACTGAATGATTCGTCGCGGTTAATATTGGCTGCGGAAACAGCGCTGGCAGGAAACAGACTGCCTCCTCCAAGATGGCAGCCGCAACGCAGTGGCCAAGTATGTGTAACACGGAAATCGATGGCATAAAAGAGAGATCGCAAGCCCGTACCCGTGTCGATACATAGTGGAGCAACTTAGAATCTCTAATTTTTCTCAGAAGGGACTGGTCCACTCTTGTCATGTCTTATCCTGATAAATATTACATGACATGAAATGTTTACGTTTTGCATATGCGGCAGGCCTAACGCAAGAAACATTTCTGAAATATCTGAGGCAACCTGAAGAACACTTCATGAATTTTATCTGTAGAAGGTTTCCTTATAAGAAGGAAAACGTGTTTATCCCCGCTCGCCGGGTTTCCAGGTGGCGCAGTTTACTCGGAGGCATACATAATTCTCGCCAGGCGTAAGAAGCGACTCGACGAGCGAGGGGAACTCGCCAAGTGTCATAGGCTGATTGTCCCGAAACTTTGCTCAGTGAAGGAGAGGACAAAATAAGCGAACATGTGTTTCGGCTTATCTGCAGACACTCGACCGTTTCCGAGAAAACGACGGTCAAAGTTATCAACGCGCTGTTGCTCTAGTGTAGATACCTTCTGGAACCGAGAACGCAATTGAAGCGGTGGCTCAGTGGCTACCGTCGTTCCTTCTTAACATTGATTCCCGTGTTCGAGACCATATTGGGTTGTTTATTATTTTATTTTCCTGCCTCTCTATCAGAATTATCTACGAATGTTTTTTTTTCTAATTTATGTTGAAATAATGTTGTCATTACTCGACATTTAACTTAATGTGTAATTAATGAATTAAAAAAATAATAAACGAATGAGACAAGCTGATCTAAAATCATCTGCTCTGCCTCATGTATCGTTGTATCCAAATGGTTTATCAATGTTAATCTACATTTAGATCCGATAATGGCACCTTTAGTGTGTTGAAACCGGTTATCCAGTAGACAGTATTTAAGCGATCTTGGCTTCTGAATTATTTCTACAACAGAGTGATCGCCCCACTGCGCACTGTGTGTTCCCTTTTTAACTTATTTCTTTACACAGTAAATTAACTGACAAATAACGACAACAGTGTTTCATCATAAATTGGAATAAACATTCGTAGATAATTCAGAGAGTGAGGGGGGAAAAAAGGAAAAACCGGGTTTCGAACTCGCAGCGCAAAGTTCCGAAGTCGCTATGGTAGCCGCAGAGCCACCGCTTCAGTTGATTCCTTACCCGCTAAGAGGTATCTACACTATAGCAACAACGCATTGAACACTTTGACCGTCGTTTTCTCAGAAGCGGTAGAGTGTAAGCTTGTTTTGTCCCCTCTTTCAATGAGCGTGTCCCCTCGTAAATTGCGTGCGTTGGGATTCAGTAGACAGAATGCGTCCACTTTCCTCGACTACTCATTGACATGTTTGGAAACTTTCTATGTTGTAGTGGCACTTTGCATTATGAGGGCTGGTTTTCCTGATAAGGATCTACTTATGGACTTTGCTCCTAATTTACGTTACTGTGTAGTAGACCTACTGCAACTACTTAAACCGGAAATGTTTGTTTGTTTGGATACTCCGCTTCTTAGTTGCTACATTTCGCTAAAATATTTTCCTTTGTTTCAAAACGGCAAGTTAAGATGACCACTGCAACATGGTAAGATCAGTAACAATTTAATACTTTGAAACAGTTATGTGTGGCGTACGAGGAATGTACTGTGTTGACTGAGGAATACATTAAACACGAAAGCTGCGTCCAATAACAATAATTAACTTTCGGCTACATGACAAAACACAAGTCGAAGCACTGTCAGTTCATCTCAGTACCCAGTTAAACTTACACTGGAAAGATCGAAAACATACTTTTGTGGGGAAGGCAAACGAATGACTGCGTTTTATTGGCCGCACACTAAGAATACGCAACAGCCCAACTGAAAACACTGCCTACACTACGTTTGTCCGTCCACTGCTATAATATCCTTGACAGACGTGATTGACTGTGCACGCAAAAACGTCCAAGGAACGGTAGCACGCTTTGTAATGTCACGAAATAGGGGAGAGAGGATCCCAGATTTGATAATCGAGTTGGGGTAACATTCATGAAAACATATGCGTTTTTCGTTGCCACGAGATCTTTTCACGAAATTTCAATCACCACCATCTGTTCTGAATGCCAAAACATTATTTCCTAGGGAACTTACACAGGAAGAAACCATAGTAATAATGTAATTCAAGATTCGCAAGAAAAGATTTAAGTGGTCCCTTTTCCCGCACACTGTTAATGAGTAGGACGGTAGAGAAATAATCCGAACCTTCTGCCAGGCACGTAAGTCCGGATTGCAAAGAAATCCTGTTGATGTAGTCATGTAGATGTAACAACGAAATTATGTTGTAATTACGACATGTGACTTTCACTTGATCTGAACATCGAAGTTGTTTACTGTTTATTTACTTTTTGTTCATTAATTTCAGCCATATACGAACACCTAGGCGTGTTAAATTGATATTGAACTAAAGTGTCATGCATGGACCAATAACAATAAATTCCCACCTACTTGTTATAGTACTGCAGTATCTGCCAGCGTCTTCAGAAGTGGATATCGCATACGACGTTCCTAGGGTGTTTATAAATGGATATTGCAGACGACTTCGAACAAAGTTCGAATGTAGCTTCGTAAAAGTTCCGTGATCAAACGATCTGAGTTGCTGGCGAATACAGTTTATCCTCACTAGACAGTATATATTATCATTATACATGATGTGAGTAGGGTTTCGCCGGGTGCGGTGGCCGAGCGGTTCCAGGCGCTTCAGTCACGATCCGCAAGGCTGCTTCAGTCGCAGGCTGGAATCCTACTTCGGGCATAGATGTCTGTGATGCCCTTACGCTAGCTAGGTTTAAGTAGTTCTAGGTCTAGGGACTGATGACCTAAGCAGTTAGGTCGCATAGTTCTTGAAGCCATTTTTTGACCTTTCGCGTAAATTTTCTTTACATAAACCGTCGTATCTTTTGATTGCGTTGACATAGAAGCTCACTTTTTTACACCACCAAGGGACCGGTTACAGCAAGAAGTGCGATACATTTCCGATTATTATGTCCATCCTTTCTGGAGGTAAACGGGTTTTAAGGGTTGGGTAGACCGATAGACGGTCAAGAAAGTGAGACTAGTAGGGTTCCGTTTTTACCGGTTTAGGTGACGAAATCCTAACAACGAAAACAGCTACGACAGCTACTGAAGATGAGGGCTGCATAAATAACACCCGCTACTCTTTCTCGAAATGTTCTAGTTGCAGTCGATACATCAGCATATTAATCGTAGCTACGCTTTCGATCCAAATCACGTTTACAGGAATGCAAATAGAATCCATTTGCCTATACACGTGGTAATTCACATCCCAGTATTAATGCCGCCGCGTTTTAGAAGTACGAACATTCCCATTGCTAGCTAGCTTAAGAAACACTTCGGCTAATGAACGTTTTCTGGCTGTGGCGAGTCTAGTGGAGAATTCGAAACAATGCAGAATACGTTTGGCAGCTGTGTAGCCGTTTATTTCCTGGGGTGGTGCAGAATTATCCTACAAAATTTACTCTCTAATAACGGTAATTTGTTATTTCGATAAACATCCCGAATGATTGTCACATAAGCGGTGACATAAAGGAAGAAAATTCATGTTTTTGAGTCCAGAAAGCTCTATGCAACAGAAACTGCAGATTTTCATTGCGAAATTGCCGGCTTGTTCATGTCTGGGGTAATAATAGAGGGCTGTTTGCCTAGGTTGTCTGCTAGCATAGTGAAAGGAAGGTCTGATTTGTTTTAGGTTCTAATCTCTATGGAGGCAGGTAGAATATCAGTAAAGCAATTTTAAGAAATTCTCGCGCCCCCAATACATTTTATCGCTACCTTTATTCTGTACTGGCGCTCTGTGGATGTCAATATGACACTCTTGTAGAATTTCATACATGATACTGCCTCCTTTTTCCGCTTCTGTCAATAATGGAATTGACTTATGTGTGGCACTGAATGATTTTTAACTGAATTTCGTTATGAATCTTCACGCATTGCTAAATTTGCACATTTTCATGGTAGGTCAGCAATGGTAATCCAGTATGACTGGTCTGAACGTTGACACAGACCGTTTCGCGGCCGAATGCGGATAATATTTTGCTAATTCGTAACGGTCTGGGGTTCTTTGTCTTACTGAAACAGTTATGTTATCTGGATAAGCTGAAATTCATTTTTATTCGTCCGTTTCATACAAATTAGCGTTTCTTCTTTTAGTTCTGTCTTATATTTACGTGTTGTATTTAACACACTAATCAGCATTAATATAGTCTTACAAATTATGGAAAACAGTCTAAAAAAGTTCAGATAGTTTGTCAATTTCACGCCTGTGCATATTATGTTGGTAGCACTCCGTCGCCTTGCCTGTTATGCTGTGTAGCAGACTTTAAAGCCGTGCGGATCAGCATAACGAAAAGGCGAGGGGTCTCGCTCGTTTTGTCCACGACTGTACATCACTTCCACCAATTTCCGTCCCATTCGAATTATTCCGTCGTGGTGCCCCGCTTTTTTCATTTTCTTTTCTTTAAAAAAAAAGTGTGTATAAATGACCAATAATCGTGGAAGTGAACATGGTGCCTTCGGTCAGTGGCGGAAAATGTTCATTATACCCCGTAAGAGAAACCAGCAGATCAATTTTTATTTCATTACTGACGTTATGGAGCGAGCAAATGTGAAGTTATCTTTGTTGGGTGGTTGTGCCTCTATATATTCCTGTACAGGTACTATTTCTACACATCTGTGTAGTGTATTGTAGCCTTTTCTGATTTGCGTCACGTTCAGTTACTGTTGCACTTTAGGAAGATTGTGTACTTTTCGCATGAGTAGTATATAGGGTGACAAAGCTGAGATATTCACCTCACGTATTTCCTGAACCGCTTACGATATCGCAGTTCTGGTTTCACTCAGTCCTCACTAGATAAAATAGATTCTTCTCATGGCTATGTTAACTACATAGGTCTTTTTCAGATATGATAATATCTGGTGCTAGTATTGTAGTTCTAAGGAGAATGCATTCAAAGATGTATCACTCTTCAAAATCGAATTCGTAGTTCCAGAGAAATTACAATATCGGAGAAATTACAATATTTGAACTTAGGGTTTGTTTTGAAGATGAAACCGACGGTTGTCTCATGCGGAAGTCCGTCTTGTTATACGGAACTATTATCAGGTTGATGGGCGCTTCAAATTAATGCAGTCTACTTACAACATTTGAAAAGTAGAGAAAAGTTTAATTTGAAACTTACACCTGGTGGTTATAATTAAAGTGCAGCTTCTCACAGAGGTCTAGTGTGGGCTGTAATTATCGTATGGCTGTAAATCTACGTAGGTATTCTGTTTCATTAGTGTTGAAGTTTAGTTAGAATTTTTGTCACCAGGTGCAAACCTGGCACCGTAAGTGCAAGAAACGCGTATGGAAATGCTTCCACATGTAATGGATTAGGAACAAGTAGCAAAGGCTTAATGTTAATTTTATTACTAACCGCCGCTTCAGTATGTGCACCAGAGACGTCGATGAGATGCTGCATCCGTAAAACGACTTGATCAACAGTTGCTCGCAGTAGTTCCGGTGAAATCTGAGCAACGTGTTCCTGTATACTGGCCTTCGGATCAGATAGAGACCAAACGTGTCCCTGGTAAACGCGTTCTTTTGAACACATGGATTCAGATCGGGTGGACTTGCAAGCTACGCATCTGGCAGATCTCTGGAAATAATACGTTCGTGGAAGGCTGTATTAAACAAATCTTTCGCTGGACGAGCAACATAAGTTGTTGCCCAACTTATATGAAAACTATGGCCTTGGGAGAGCCAGTCATGACAAAACTAAACCATCTGGTGAGCAAGATGTATGAGACAGGCGAAATACCCTCAGACTTCAAGAAGAATATAATAATTCCAATCCCAAAGAAAGCAGGTGTTGACAGATGTGAAAATTACCGAACTATCAGTTTAATAAGTCACAGCTGCAAAATACTAACGCGAATTCTTTACAGAAGAATGGAAAAACTGGTAGAAGCGGACCTCGGGGAAGATCAGTTTGGATTCCGTAGAAATGTTGGAACACGTGAGGCAATACTAACCTTACGACTTATCTTAGAAGAAAGATTAAGAAAAGGCAAACTTACGTTTCTAGCATTTGTAGAATTAGAGAAAGCTTTTGACAACGTTAACTGGAATACTCTCTTTCAAATTCTGAAGGTGGCAGGGGTAAAATACAGGGAGCGAAAGGCTATTTATAATTTGTACAGAAACCAGATGGCAGTTATAAGAGTCGAGGGGCATGAAAGGGAGGCAGTGGTTGGGAAAGGAGTGAGACAGGGTTGTAGCCTCTCCCCGATGTTATTCAATCTGTATATTGAGCAAGCAGTAAAGGAAACAAAAGAAAAATTCGGAGTAGGTATTAAAATTCATGGAGAAGAAGTAAAAACTTTGAGGTTTGACATTGTAATTCTGTCAGAGACAGCAAAGGACTTGGAAGAGCAGTTGAACGGAATGGACATTGTCTTGAAAGGAGGATATAAGATGAACATCAACAAAAGCAAAACGAGGATAATGGAATGTAGTCAAATTAAATCGGGTGATGCTGAGGGGATTAGATTAGGAAATGAGACACTTAAAATAGTAAAGGAGTTTTTCTATTTAGGGAGCAAAATAACTGATGATGGTCGAAGTAGAGAGGACATAAAATGTAGACTGGCAATGGCAAGGATATCGTTTCTGAAGAAGAGAAATTTGTTAACATCGACTATAGATTTAAGTGTCAAATGGCTTGGTTCAAATGGCTCTGAGCACTATGGGACTTAACATCTTAGGTCATCAGTCCCCTAGAACTTAGAACTACTTAAACCTAACTAACCTAAGGACATCACACACATCCATGCCCGAGGCAGGATTCGAACCTGCGACCGTAGCAGTCCCACGGTTCCGGACTGCAGCGGCTAGACCGCAAGACCACCGCGGCCGGCTTTAAGTGTCAGGAAGTCGTTTCTGAAAGTATTTGTATGGAGTGTAGCCATGTATGGAAGTGAAACATGGCCGATAACCAGTTTGGACAAGAAGAGAATAGAAGCTTTCGAAATGTGGTGCTACAGAAGAATGCTGAAGATAAGGTGGGTAGATCACGTAACTAATGAGGAGGTATTGAATAGGATTGGGGAGAAGAGAAGTTTGTGGCACAACTTGACTGGAAGAAGGGGTCGGTTGGTAGGACATGTTTTGAGGCATCAAGGGATCACAAATTTAGCATTGGAGGGCAGCGTGGAGGCTAAAAATCGTAGAGGGAGACCAAGAGATCAATACACTAAGCAGATTCACAAGGATGTAGTTTGCAGTAGGTACTGGGAGATGAAGAAGCTTGCACAGGATAGAGTAGCATGGAGAGCTGCATCAAACCAGTCTCAGGACTGAAGACCACAACAACAACGACATGGTTATCACACAGTTACGCTCTTCCAAAGCAAGATTCACATGTTCTGTAAGAAGGTCTCGATAATGTGAAAGCAAAGTAGTACACCTGACAGGGCCTCTGGGTTTATTCTCTTTAAAGAACAACTAACCGAAAATAAAGGTGCCTGTGAATCCACACCATGCAGTCGCATCGGCGAGTGCAATGGCACTTCGTGCACAACTCCCTGTTTAACAGTACCCAAAATTCGGCCGTTCTGTGTATTCATTAGACCCCTAGTGTAAAATGTGCCTCGTCACTCTATAGAATATTGCCCGGCCACGTGTCATCAACCTCGACGCGTGCCAGAAAACGAAGAGGAAACTGAGAACGTTGTTGCCGAACACGTGATTTCGGTTGCTTCACCGTCTGGTACCAGGTAAAGGAGACGTACTGTTGACCATGGAATGGGCAATTTTCGTGACATATATGAACGCATGGTATTTGTTCTTTCGGAAAGTCCTGTTCGAAAGAACAGACATCAAGCAGAATCCGCAAACGAAGAGAAAACTGAAAACGTTGTTGGCGAACATGTGATTTCGGTTGCTTCACCGTCTGGTCTTGTTCGGGTACTAGGTAAAGCAGACGTACTGTTGACCATGGAATGTGCAATTTTCGTGACGTATATGAACGCATGGTGTTTGTTCTTTCGGAAAGACATCACGAAGAATCCGCAGCTGTTATACATTCTTTCTAAATTGAAGGTGGAGAGCGGAAGAAAGGAAATAGATGGGATCACTGCTGTCAGGTGCATCGGGACATTACGAGGAATCGGCGGCGACGTGTAAAATGCCTATTGGACCGGGATACGAAACCGGGTGAGCCGTGACGGCTTTAATTTCGACGGGCATGCCACTCCACTGGCACCTCTAACTACTTGTACAGCCGGTATCGATCCTGGTCATACGGCAGGGCTTGGTCGTGGAGCGTGCTGTTGGTTTTGGTGGGCTGTGGTACCGGGAGTTAGCGGGAGCCCACGTGGCTGGCGAGTTGGTTTTTGTGGCACTTCTGCCGCCCGGGCATGGAGCTCGTGAAACTACGAGTTGCTAACTTGGTCGCAGCCGAAGTTTTCCGGCTAGATTAAGTATTGATACCGGCGAGTTGCGAGAAGGGCAGCTGACAGCACGTGCAACCTGGTCGGCAAGAATGGGCCAACTCTGGAAGCTTAAACATTACCGCACTTGCAGATCAACTGCACCGATTGGAGGCAATAAAACCCCTGCTTGGAATCCTGCAAGTCATGGCTCCTCGGCACCTGAGTGGAGTTAAGTGTTGATCTTTTGTTGGCATCTCTTATCGTAAGCCCAAGTCTGCGTTAAAGCTGAAACGGACTCATGTTTATTAAGCTCCGAGTGATTGTGTGGATAGTCATCAGTCAGTGTAACATTTTAATCTGTTAGTTCCAGACCACATTCATTGTTAGTGTATGAAGACTGTCTGTTGTAAATTGAGTCGATGTAGTTGCGACTCTGATATAGTTTGTGTTGACAACGATGCACTGTTAAAAAAGGGTGTGCCCTGGTATTTGGATTTGCCGGTCGTTGTAGTTCACGTCGTCAATTTTCATGCAATATTATGGATCGTCAAGCTCGTGACTTGTATGCGTAGCGACTTCCGCAATAAGGTAATATTTCATCTTAGATATAGTCGTTTGTAGCATTACTTGGGCATATTATTGTTTCCTTTCTGGTATCTGTTCATAGGGTAATCTGGCAGCGGACGATGCGTTCCTATTTCCTAGTCCCGGAGCAGAGACGTCCTTTCTTCCCGCTGCGGCGACGTCTTCGTACGACATCTAGGTTTGCCCACAGCCAGGCCCCCCTATTAGCTGCCTTGTGTTAGGTCAAGTTAAGTAAATTTCATTATTTTGTACGTGCCACGGAAGAGTGTCGCCTAATTAATTCCGAAACCCTTGATCTATTCAAATATTGAGAGTTGAGCAAGAACACAAGAGTTGTTCTGCAAGTCCGAAGTTCCTTGAGACTGTATTCGTCCTTTAACAACTTGTTTAAGTCTTGCAGGTCCTATTACGCTAGTTCCGGAGCCTGTTAAGTTGTAAGTAAAGGCTTTTACTTACGAGTATGAACTGTTTCTTTTATCCGCAGTCTTTAGCTAACTACATTCAATGTCAAACTTGCGTGGTTACTGCCGGTTTGCTGTAATAACTTGTTGCTGTAATTTGCCACTTTTATTTTATTTTATGGGTCATTATTATTGTTTCTGCTGGTGCATACCAGTTGGGAGTTAGATTTGAATTGTATGCCTTCCCAGCTCTTCTTGTGTTTTGGGGCACTGCGTGTTTGATTGCTTAAGGGATTTTATTAAGGTTTATAAATTGGTAAGGCCTTTCCAACAGCCACAGTCAGTGGCGTAACTTGTTATCCTTTCTGTACTTTGGGCGCGTGTTGTCTGTTAGTTTAAAGTTTCCTCCATGCTTGATAAATGTTAGTACTTTTAGTGGTAGCCATTTGTTATTTGGTTTACTGGTAACACTCAGTTTTTTGAACCAGTTTGCTGTCAAACCTTGCTGTTGGGACTTCTTACTTGTATTTGTCGACTTTGTGTATTCCTGGTTCTAAGCCCTGGTCTTCATGGTGAATTTATTAATGAATTGATTCTTTCCAAGTTGTTAGAATTATTGTGAGTGTTGTTATTCATTTTTTGACAAGGTTTTTAATTTCTAATCATAATAAGTGTTCTTACGCAATGAAGTGTGACCGCCCAGTTAGCCTTGCAGTCTAACGCACGGCTTTCTGGATTGGAAAGGAGCGCCTGGTCCCCGGCACGAATCCGCCCGGCGGACTTGTGTCGAGGTCCGGTGAACCGGCCGGTCTGTGGATGGTTTTTAGGGCTGGTTTCCCTTATTTCGCCTCAGCTACTCCATGTCGGCGATTGCTGCGCAAACAGGTTCTCCACGTAGGCGTACGCCACCATTACTCTACCACGCAGACATAGGGGTTACACTCGTCTGGTGTGAGACGTTCCCTGGGGGATCGACCGGGGGGCCGAACCGTACAATAACCCTGAAAGAGTGGTTCAGTGTGGGGCGGCGGAGGGGTAAAGTGGACTGTAGTAGTCGTCGTTGGGTTGTGGACCATTGCTGGCGCGGCGGGGACGGATAACATACAATACAATACCATAAAAGCAATGAAATGACAAATGACGAAATATGTGGGTCCACAATGTACGTGTATTTCCTTGAAGTTATTCCAGCCCTTGTTGTGAGGTATCACCGGTATCTCGTGTTTACTAAGACTGTTGCGTTAACCACTGCGTCATGCGGCACACAGCGTTCTGGCAACTGCACGGACTCCGTCGACACGCCTCACGAGCGATACACACTCCCAGCGAGGGCCACCTATCCCTGTCCATTTCCTCCATGTTCGGTCTCTGAGATTCTCACAGCAGATCGGACGTATTTGTGCATCCACACTGAAGAAGGTGGATCCACTGCAGAGGTAGACCAATCAGATTATTTGAATGCACGGTGTCTGCTCTTTCGGACATGTCTACAAGAAGAAATGAAAGGAAAGGGAGGGAATTGCTGCGGTCGGCTGCATCGGGACATTATGTGGAATCAGGGGCGACGAGTGAATTTGTGTAGCAGACCGGGATTCCAACCGGGGATCTCCTGCTTAGTAGGCAGGTGCGTTAACAACTGTGCCATCCGGGACACAGAGTTATCGCAGCTACGCAGAGTGCCTCACCGTGCCTCATGGCCCATCCACAGTCCCTCTTTGCCGCTAATTCCAAGTAATTTCCCGATGCAGCTGACAGCAGTAGACCCAACCCTTTCCTTTCCTTTCTCCCCCTCTCTCTTTTCAGTTTACATACACTCCTGGAAATTGAAACAAGTACACCGTGAATTCATTGTCCCAGGAAGGGGAAACTTTATTGACACATTCCTGGGGTCAGATACATCACATTATCACACTGACAGAACCACAGGCACATAGACACAGGCAACAGAGCATGCACAATGTCGGCACTAGTACAGTGTATACCCACCATTCGCAGCAATGCAGGCTGCTATTCTCCCATGGAGACGATCGTAGAGATGCTGGATGTAGTCCTGTGGAACGGCTTGCCATGCCATTTCCACCTGGCGCCTCAGTTGGACCAGCGTTCGTGCTGGACGTGCAGACCACGTGAGACGACGCTTCATCCAGTCCCAAACATGCTCAATGGGGGACACATCCGGAGATCTTGCTGGCCAGGGTAGTTGACTTACACCTTCTAGAGCACGTTGGGTGGCACGGGATACATGCGGACGTGCATTGTCCTGTTGGAACAGCAAGTTCCCTTGCCGGTCTAGGAATGGTAGAACGATGGGTTCGATGACGGTTTGGATGTACCGTGCACTATTCAGTGTCCCCTCGACGATCACCAGTGGTGTACGGCCAGTGTAGGAGATCGCTCCCCACACCATGATGCCGGGTGTTGGCCCTGTGTGCCTCGGTCGTATGCAGTCCTGATTGTGGCGCTCACCTGCACGGCGCCAAACACGCATACGACCATCATTGGCACCAAGGCAGAAGCGACTCTCATCGCTGAAGACGACACGTCTCCATTCGTCCCTCCATTCACGCCTGTCGCGACACCACTGGAGGCGGGCTGCACGATGTTGGGGCGTGAGCGGAAGACGGCCTAACGGTGTGCGGGATCGTAGCCCAGCTTCATGGAGACGGTTGCGAATGGTCCTCGCCGATACCCCAGGAGCAACAGTGTCCCTAATTTGCTGGGAAGTGGCGGTGCGGTCCCCTACGGCACTGCGTAGGATCCTACGGTTTTGGCGTGCATCCGTGCGTCGCTGCGGTCCGGTCCCAGGTCGACGGGCACGTGCACCTTCCGCCGACCACTGGCGACAACATCGATGTACTGTGGAGACCTCGCGCCCCACGTGTTGAGCAATTCGGCGGTACGTCCACCCGGCCTCCCGCATGCCCACTATACGCCCTCGCTCAAAGTACGTCAACTGCACATACGGTTCACGTCCACGCTGTCGCGGCATGCTACCAGTGTTAAAGACTGCGATGGAGCTCCGTATGCCACGGCAAACTGGCTGACACTGACGGCGGCGGTGCACAAATGCTGCGCAGCTAGCGCCATTCGACGGCCAACACCGCGGTTCCTGGTGCGTCCGCTGTGCCGTGCGTGTGATCATTGCTTGTACAGCCCTCTCGCAGTGTCCGGAGCAAGTATGGTGGGTCTGACACACCGGTGTCAATGTGTTCTTTTTTCCATTTCCAGGAGTGTATAATTGTCGTGACACTGTACGAGCACTAGAAGAGCCCCGGGCACTTGCTGCGTGGTCAGCTACAGCTAAAGCAACCTTGTCAATAACTTCTACTGTCGTAGGATTGTTTCCTCTTCCTGGTGTCACACTAAGCTCAGACGTGGTTTCCAATTTCATTATCATCTTCTTTAAAACATTTAACGACTTCCACCGCTCCCTAGATCTGTCATTCGGCGACGGTCTTATCAGCGCAGCACTGTAATTGCTGCCGTTCAAAAAATGGTTCAAAAGGCTCTGAGCACTATGGGACTTAACATCTGAGGTCATCAGTCCCCTAGAACTTAGAACTACTTAAACCTAACTAACCTAAGGACATCACACACATCCATGCCTGAGGCAGGATTCGAACCTGCGACCGTAGCAGTCGCGCGGTTCCGGACTACAGCGGCTAGAACCGCGTGGCCGCCACGGCCGGCAATTGCTGCCGTTCACATAAAACAGTTTCACTAACAACGCACAGTCTCTCTTGTCGGTAGTCGTGTTTTTCACTCACGTTATAGCTTGTGAAATCATGCGTGGATAAAGTTATACAAACAGTATACAGCCCACGATTTGCACCTGCTGGATGTTTTCGCCTGTGTGAATCGGTTCTGCATTAACGCATCAGCGCTTCTACCAAGTTTCGCTGCCATATGATAATTATAGGACACATTGGGCTTCCTTAAGTAGATCTACTTTAATTATAACTACCCGGTACTAATAACACTTGATTATTTGTTGTTGCACCGACACGCCAGCTCGAAATCAAAGGACGTAATATCTAAGGATGCTGCATTAGTTAAATTCGGTAACATTTCTGCCTCTTGTTTCTGCCAGAGCCGTGGACGAAAAGTGGAAGTCAAAATTTTAATCAATTTCGGAAAGAAGGGACTGAAGTTAAGATTGTTAAATGACAACTTTGTCATGAGTTTAATGCCAAAACTGCATGAACAACAGGAAAACAAAGTAAAGTACGAAAGAATATAGTCGTAAATCCTTCCTTGGAGTTCACTTTAAATCAAAAAATGTCTTCAAAATGGCCGCCGTATTATTTTTATATGGAGACCAGGAATCAAGAAAAAACAAGTTTTTTTGACCATCTATTGGCCGAAAGCAGTGCTCAAACCATAGTTGTAGTTGTCTTACGGCCATTTTCCCACGCTTGCTTGCTGTGACATAAATATTCCGTATTGTTCTTGCAAGATGACGCTCACAAGAAAGACTCGTAGGGACCAGAGCACCTCCAACTTCTCGCAGCGCAATAAACAGCTTTCCAGCTAATTTACGATCCAGATTAATACCCGGCATAATTGTATACGAATGTGTTAAGGCTTTCATGTTAGTTGATCTTGATATAATTCTTTTCGTATCTCTAATTTCCCGGGTTACGTGCATTTACTTCTAAAATCAAAACTGGTCAGAGTTGAAAGTAAATTCCTTACTGAACGCTGGGATAAGTTTATCTCCTCTATAAATTTTAATGCGCATCATCAAGTTGATCTCTTACTATAATTTCGTTTTCTTACAATACAGTAACACTGTTGGAAGTTATGCAATTATTCACTGCTTCCCTTAAAATCACTGTTATCTCTGTCTCGCGCAATTTGATGTGCATAACATAGCAGGTCAATATCACGTACCTCCTGCGAATCGTATCGAGCATCCTTGAAACGAGCTAACACCAGTGCACAAGTGCACCTTGTCTTCCCTTGCATATCACCATTTTTTAGTCACTAAAAGATCATATTGCTGCAGACTTACTTGAAATTTGTTAATAATTTTTCTCTTCGATGTACGTAATTATGTTTAGTACCCTCTCTTTGAACAACGGTTGTTCTTTACTACGTTCCATTGGATTTGTGGCTCCCTGTCAGGCAAGGATGAACTACGTGGCTCGACAATGGTTTCAGTACCACTTTCTTTTGTCAAACACGTATCATCATCATTGTATTGCTCGTGTTCATTGTCTGCACAGGCGAGCGTGTACGACAGCACACTTTCCACCGACTCATCTTGCACAAACGCTAGTATTTCATCTGCCACTCCTTTCTCACTCTGCGAAATT
This sequence comes from Schistocerca nitens, assembly GCF_023898315.1. Lineage (NCBI taxonomy): Eukaryota > Metazoa > Arthropoda > Insecta > Orthoptera > Acrididae > Schistocerca > Schistocerca nitens. Next base: position 863,506,819 of record NC_064614.1, read on the forward strand.
CATCGGCCTCATTCCCGACGAAATGTCATCTTCACCAATTGTTGTAGATATAACGCAATGTATGTTGTGTTTATTGTTGCCATTGCTCTGCTTTGCGTAAACACCACTAGCACTGTAGCACTGTTGTGAGTTTCTCATCGACTAACCGATTCAACTTCGTTCCGTAGCCTCATGCTGTGTTCCCCATTGCATACCTCCAGTTCTGGCCTTGTTGCCATCAGCAGCCAATATTGTGGTTGCATGGTAAGAGAACATGTGGGGTGTCGAATGCCATGAACATCATTCGCCTTTTGCGACCTCGCACTCAAGGGGTTCCAATAATTCCGGGCCAAACGTACGTGCTCCACTGCCTTGGCCAGCTCGGATCCTCAGTGAGCACCCAGTTAAGTATATTTATTACATTCAGCTTTCCATAATTCGTGATGGTAGCGTCATTGACAAAGATTCTTTGAAGAAAGAGCATTCCCCCTTTGTCGCGTCCGAACGGAGCGACAGAATTCAATGGGTCTTGTGCAATCCTGCTGGTCAATCTGCTGCTGAAGTAGGCCTAATAAATGACACGGACGGAACCTGTCAGCGTGGAAAATAGGAATAACGCTGGGCTGATTTACCCCAGGGGCACCCGCCTTTTCACTAGACCTAACATGCGGATTATGACCAACAGCTGTCAGGACATCTATTTCCGTCGCACTGGTCGTTGCAAGTTTGTTAATTGTCTTCCGCGTTATGTATTCCAGTGCGCTTCCTATTACAATTTTTTGTGCATTCGGTCAATTATTATTGTTGGACACGGTCTGTAGGTATTCTACTGTTGTCTTCGTGTTCCTTCTTCATTATCCGTAAAGAAATAGTGCTTCTAGTCTTTCTTGGTTGTTTCAAACTAATCAACAAGCGGCGCATACAGAAAGAAAGCTACATTTCCTCTGTGCAGCTTCTACACTGGTACTGTGGCGCTGCAGTACACTGTTTCCTCTTTATTCAAGAACACGTTATTTGGTTATGAAACCACGAACTTCTGCGTAAGGCAACAATCGGACTGGTGTTAAAAAGCGATAAGTCCCAATATAAATATTTCAATTACTCTGAACATGTAATCTGATTTTGAGGAGTGAAGCGCATTTGAATTGATCTCTTTTAGAACTAAAATACTAGCAGCAGAAATTATTACGTTTAGACTTGAAAAAACTAAGTTCATATCGACATCTGTGCTATTAATAATGCTATCAAAAGAGATTATATCGCGTTTACTGTGGACGTACTGACAATTTATCTTCGTGAACACAGAATTACGACATCTTAAACAGTTCTGGAAATATCTGAGACGAACAGCTTAACTGAATCTCCATGTATATTTAGAACGATCATAATTAACGTCTAAATGTTTCAGACTAACCTCTTCGTTAAGTTCGTCTGTGGTGATACAGATCTGTCGGAATAATCAATGATGTAGTCTCTAACTTTCATGGCCAATTAGCTCTAAATGTTAATTGGAGCAGTTCATGGGTAGGCTTCTTTCAAACGGAATATTGTGGAGAGTGGCTGCGATGTACCACGCGTTTATTTAGCAACCTAAATAAGATGTTAACTTTCCCTTGGCCTTTGACCAGAGAAAGCTGGTGACAGAGTTGAAATATACAAGCCGATTAATATCTTTACCAAATGAATAGTCACATGGCTGAAGCTATTGCCAATGGGCATCTACATATATACTGCGCAAGCCAATGTCTGGTGCCCGGCGGAGTGGACTTTGTACCACTATTAGTAATTTCGTTCCTGTTCCACTTCCACTGCCTGGGTACGAGCCCTAATTTATCGTATCTTATCTTCATGGTCATTATGGAGAACGTACGTCCTGCAGTGAGCTTGTAATGCTGGTTCTCTAAACTTAACAACAGTGTTTCGTGAAAAGAACTCCTTCTTTCCAGGGATTCCCATTTCAATTCACGAAGCGTCTTCGTATACTGATTGCTGATCGAACTTATGGCTAACAAATCTAGCAGCACGCCTTTGAATCGCTTCGATGCCCTCCTTTAACCCTACCTGATAGGGATCCAAGACACTCTAGCAGCATAACATCTGTTATACTGTTATAAATGTTAAACATAACAGATGTTATATTGCCCGAGTGTCTGGTATTCCTATCAGGTAGCATTAAAGGAGGACATCGAAGCAATTCAAAGACGTGCGAGCAGTACGCAAAAATGGTCGCACTAGTGTTCGATATGCACTCTTCTATACCGATGAACTATACTTTCCTAAAATTCTCCCAATAAACCAAAACCGATCATTCACCTCCCCTACTATCGTCCTAGGCTCGTTTCGCCTAGATGTTTAATCGATGTGACCGTGTCAAGCAGCACTCTACTGATGCTGTATTGGATCATTCTGGCACTGTTTTTCCTATTCATCAGCATTTTCTTAATTTTTTCTAAATTTTGGCGGCAACGGTCTTGCCGCGGTAGATACACCGGTTTCCGTGAGATCACCGAAGTTAAGCGCTGTCGGGTGTGGTCGGCACATGGATGGGTGACCATCCAGGCCGCCATGCGTTTTTGTCTTTTTTCGGGGTGCACTCAGCCTCGTGATGACAATTGAGGAGCTACTCGACCGATTAGTAGCGGCTTCGGTCAAGAATACCATCATAACGACCGGGAGAGCGGTATGCTGACTCCATGACCCTCCTATCCGCATCCTCCACTGAGGATGACACGGCGGTCGGATGGTCCCGGTAGGCCACTCGTGGCCTGAAGACGGAGTGCTTTTTTTTTCTACATTTAGAGCAATCTGCCATTATCACATCAACTATAAATTCTGTTTAAGTCATCTGGTACCCTCTGACAATCCCTCAACAACGACACCCTCCCAGACACTACAGCATCATCTGCAAACAGCCGCAGATCCCTCCCCACCCCATCTGCCACATTACCTATGCATACGGAAAATAATAGCGGCCGTATTAAACTTCCTGCGTCACTCCTGGCGATCATTTTGTCTCTAATGAATACTCGCCGTCGAGACCAACGTACTAGGTTCTTTTACTTAAGAAGTCTTCGATCCAGTCGTACCTTAACTGTATGCCCGTACCTTTGCAGACATTCTGTAGTGAGGCACCGCGACTAACGCTGTCCGGAGGTCCAGGAATATGGATGCTGCCTATGCCTTTCATCCTCAATTATCAGGATATCATGTCAGAAAACGGTAGCCTGAGATTCGCATAAGCGATGTCTTCTAAATTGGTGCTTATTTGCTGGCAGAACCTTTCCCGTCTCAAGAAAATTTATTATTTTCAGACTCAGAATATGTTAAAAAATTCTGTAGCAAACCGATGTTAGTGAAATTGATCTGTAACTTGGTGGGTCAGTTCTTTTACCCCTCTTCTTCTTCTTCTTCTTCTTCTTCTTCTCTTCAAATATTTTGTGAAATTGCCTTTTACAGTACCTGTTATTGCCGGGACTTCTCCCTCTTCCTCCTTGGCACTTATATTTTCTAGCCTTTAAGGGAAGTCTGTTACTCTCCATTCTTTCTATGTGTTTCTTTCATTTTCTCCTATACTCTGTAATTTTATCATTTATACTAAAAATTTTTCGTTCTTCTCTAATATCTTCGTTTCCTAGTCTGTCTTCTATTGTGCAATGTTTAACTCGTGTCAAGAATTTCATTGGTTGTTCTTTAATACGGCTATCTTGCATTTTGCTAACCACTCAGGTCTCACTTCCATAGAGCAGTGTGGCGGCTGCAACTGTTTTGTAGAATTTGAGTCTCTTTCCTACTTTTGTTACTAAGCTTTCTGTTAATTGTTCCACATACCCGCTTAAATTTAGTAAGCTTAACTGCTATATCTTTGCCATAGACGTACACTCCTGGAAATTGAAATAAGAACACCGTGAATTCATTGTCCCAGGAAGGGGAAACTTTATTGACACATTCCTGGGGTCAGATACATCACATGATCACACTGACAGAACCACAGGCACATAGACACAGGCAACAGAGCATGCACAATGTCGGCACTAGTACAGTGTATATCCACCTTTCGCAGCAATGCAGGCTGCTATTCTCCCATGGAGACGATCGTAGAGATGCTGGATGTAGTCCTGTGGAACGGCTTGCCATGCCATTTCCACCTGGCGCCTCAGCTGGACCAGCGTTCGTGCTGGACGTGCAGACCGCGTGAGACGACGCTTCATCAGTCCCAAACATGCTCAATGGGGGACAGATCCGGAGATCTTGCTGGCCAGGGTAGTTGACGTACACCTTCTAGAGCACGTTGGGTGGCACGGGATACATGCGGACGTGCATTGTCCTGTTGGAACAGCAAGTTCCCTTGCCGGTCTAGGAATGGTAGAACGATGGGTTCGATGACGGTTTGGATGTACCGTGCACTATTCAGTGTCCCCTCGAAGATCACCAGTGGTGTACGGCCAGTGTAGGAGATCGCTCCCCACACCATGATGCCGGGTGTTGGCCCTGTGTGCCTCGGTCGTATGCAGTCCTGATTGTGGCGCTCACCTGCACGGCGCCAAACACGCATACGACCATCATTGGCACCAAGGCAGAAGCGACTCTCATCGCTGAAGACGACACGTCTCCATTCGTCCCTCCATTCACGCCTGTCGCGACACCACTGGAGGCGGGCTGCACGATGTTGGGGCGTGAGCGGAAGACGGCCTAACGGTGTGCGGGACCGTAGCCCAGCTTCATGGAGACGGTTGCGAATGGTCCTCGCCGATACCCCAGGAGCAACAGTGTCCCTAATTTGCTGGGAAGTGGCGGTGCGGTCCCCTACGGCACTGCGTAGGATCCTACGGTCTTGGCGTGCATCCGTGCGTCGCTGCGGTCCGGTCCCAGGTCGACGGGCACGTGCACCTTCCGCCGACCACTGGCGACAACATCGATGTACTGTGGAGACCTCACGCCCCACGTGTTGAGCAATTCGGCGGTACGTCCACCCGGCCTCCCGCATGCCCACTATACGCCCTCGCTCAAAGTCCGTCAACTGCACATACGGTTCACGTCCACGCTGTCGCGGCTTGCTACCAGTGTTAAAGACTGCGATGGAGCTCCGTATGCCACGGCAAACTGGCTGACACTGACGGCGGCGGTGCACAAATGCTGCGCAGCTAGCGCCATTCGACGGCCAACACCGCGGTTCCTGGTGTGTCCGCTGTGCCGTGCGTGTGATCATTGCTTGTACAGCCCTCTCGCAGTGTCCGGAGCAAGTATGGTGGGTCTGACACACCGGTGTCAATGTGTTCTTTTTTCCATTTCCAGGAGTGTATTTCACTTCACCTCCTGGGTGGGTGAAGTGGTTTACTTATTCTAAAATCTTCTGATCTACCACTATTTGTGATCTAATGTGTTCTTCCCCCATGAGAGTCACTGTCTTAATGTTTTCTGTTGATATCTCGATGTCACATTTCGCACTTATTTGTTTCAGGAAGTAAATTCCTTTCTGAAGGTCCTCTTCTTTATCGGCTAGGATCAGTGCATCGTCAGCATATGGTAAGTCATTTAAAAGAGTCGTCCTGTCTAGGTCTATATCTGTTCTTCATACATGTATGTGTGACAACGGTCTTGCCGCAGTGGTAACACCGGTTCCCGTCACATCACCGAAGTTAAGCGTTGTCGGGCTGGGCAAGTACTTGGATGGGTGACCATCCGGTCTGCCGAGCGCTGTTGGTAAGTGGGGTGCACTCAACCCTTGTCAGGCAAACTGAGGAGCTACTTGATTGGGAAGTAGCGGCTCCGGTCTCGTAAACTGAGATACGGCCGGGAGAGCGCTGTGCTGACCACATGCCCCACCATATCACCATCCAATGACGCCTATGGGGGAGGATGACACGGCGGCCGGTCGGTTCTGTTGGGTCTTCCAAGGTATTTTCGGACAGAGTTTATATATGTCTGTAAATGTTGAACAGGGTTAGTGAGATACAAAAATGGTTCAAATGGCTCTGAGCACTTGGGACTTAACATCTACGGTCATCAGTCCCCTAGAACTTAGAACTACTTAAACCTAACTAACCTGTGGACATCACACAACACACAGCACGAGGCAGAGAAAATCCCTGACCCCGCCGGGAATCGAACCCGGGAACCCGGGCGTGGGAAGCGAGAACGCTACCGCACGACCACGAGCTGCGGACGGTGAGATACATCAGCCTTGCCCTATTTCTTTGTTACTTGGTATCTCATTAGATATTTTTGCGTTGAGATAGAGTGATAGTCGTGTTTTGTTACACATTTTTATCGCATTTATTAGATATTTTGGATATCCGCGATTCGTTGTTATCTTCCGAAGTTTCTGTCTATTTGGCAAAAGTTTTTTTTCTTTAAATCGATAACTCCACTGTGTGCTTCTTTATGACATATTATTTCTTTTTTTATTATGTATTTTTATATGATACATTATTATTTATTATATTCTCTGCGCGTTTGTATTATCGGTTGTAAAATCTATTGTAGAGTGTCCTTTCCTGAAACCCATTTGTTCCTCATGCAGTACTGCTACCATTATATTTTTAAGTCTTGCATTTAAAATCTTAGCATATATGTTTTATGCTGAGTTCAGTAGACCTATTCCACCGTAGTTGCTGCGTAGGCTTTTGCCTCTTTTTTAGAAATACAGATATTACTTTATCAATCTTACAGTGTTTGGGGATATTTTTGCTGTTCGAACATTCATCTGATAGACGTAACAGTCGTAGATGTAGCATCATTCCTCCATATTTTACCAATTCAGCATTAATACCATCTCATTCCGTCACTTTTCTGTTCTTAAGTGTTGTTACAGCAGATGTTATTTCGTCAGGCTGTATTTCATTTGATCTCTTGAAATCTATTATTTCAGTTTCGATTGCTTGATGTATCGTCTTAGCGTAATGTTTTGTAATAATTTATCCACTGCTCTTCTTCAATATCGTTTATACTCGTATATCGTTTATTTGTATCACCTGTTCCTCTGTTGTGTTTAAAGTTTTGAAAACTTTATAGGCCATTTGTATCTAATGTGAACATCATTCTCAACATATATATATATATATATATATATATATATATATATATATATATATATCCTGTTTTTATTTAACAGTTTTTCTTATATGCCCATTTCAAATTTTTAGGCTATATCTTTTCCTTCATTGTCTTTTTACCGAGAGCTACACTGTATTACACTTTTTTATATTTTTTCATTTTTCTTCCATATTATCTTTAGTTGGCAACTTTGCTAGCTCTTTATTCAATCTGCTTTGATAAAGGTGTTTGATGCTGTTCTCTTCCACAAGTATTGTATGTAGCCTGTTTGAATGTTTGTATGTTGACAGCACTATAGACTGTGTTAATACCGCTCACAGCACTCTGTGCCCTCGGCAAGAGATTCTGTGGTTGGATGGACTAGAAGTTAGTGAGCGGTTAGAGAAAGGTTTGAACATGATTTTTTTTAGTGGAGGCTCAGTGTTGGTAGGATATGCAGTGTAACATGAGGATGGATGTAGTTGGTAATGGATGGGTAGTGGAGGTATTGACAAGTATATAATTTTTGGAACTGGATGTCATATGAATAAGGTAAAATCTTCTAAATACATTATTTGCTCTTCAGCAAAATCTTTCTTTTGCTAAAAATATGCCTCCTAGTAGTTTGAGTCTATAGTAGTTAGAATCTTTTGATTTAGGTGGCTGCAGTTGCTGCTTGCTGTAATTACTGTAGTTCGTGTTATGAAGATTTTCTGTGCGGTAGGTGACTTATTAAAAAGTATGAATTGTTGTTAGGGTTTCTTGCAGTTCAGGACAACTCTTTTGTGTTAATTATTTACAGCCATGTTGTCACTGTATAGCAGTCAGATTGCGTTGGGTTTGTATATAGTGGGTAACAAATCAATAGGTTAAGTACAGGGCCATTCTTTTGTATTAATTATTTGAAGCCATGTTGTCACTGTATAGCAGTCAGATTGCATTGGAATTGTATATTGAGGGTAATAAATGAATAGATTAAGTTTGAGTTATCTTTGTCAATGAAAATCTGTAGGTCAGTGTTTGTAATGAGAAAAACAAGTAAAGGGACAGTAGTTTCATCTACGCAGTAGTTTCACCAATAGTTTCACTCAGTAGTTTCACCAAGTAAATACATTGTAGTTTCAGTATGCTTTGTAATTCATCTTGTTTGTTACTTATTTGTTTGTTCATTTCCCTCCATTTCGGGAAAAGATCTATTCTAGATTAGTAGAAATTGATCTGATTCTATATCTTGTCCTCTATAAACTCCTGTATCCCTCACTTGTCCCATTAACTTTCCATGTACTACAATGTAGTCAATTATTGATCTAAGACTTCTACTGGCCCAATTATACTTATTTGTACCTCTCTTCTTAAAAAGTGAGTTTGTCACTTTTTACATTATTGTAAGTGGCAAAATCTCATATTACTTTTCCATTTTCATTAGATACCGGCTCTTTAAAAGATTCTATAACATTTGTTACTGGGATATTTCCTCTTTGGGCATTGAAATCAAACATCATAATAATCTGATCACCAGCAGTGTATTTATTCAGTATTCTGTAATTTTTCATAGATGGTTCTAGACTCATAATTTTTTCTTCCTTCTGGTGTACATACGCTTCTAATGGTGATGTTGCCTCTTCGCGGTTTCTGTCTAACTGTGAGTATTCTTTCGCTTATGTATGTGCAATCTTTGATCTGATTTTTCCATCTATGATGCATGAGTAATGACACACGTTTTATTGCTCTTTCATTTTATTGACTCCACTATAGTACATAATGTAATCGCCTACATATTTATTATCTCTTATTTTCAAATGGTTCAAATGGCTCTGAGCACTATGGGACTCAACTGCTGAGGTCATTAGTCCCCTAGAACTTAGAACTAGTTAAACCTAACTAACCTAAGGACATCACAAACATCCATGCCCGAGGCAGGATTCGAACCTGCGACCGTAGCGGTCTTGCGGTTCCAGACTGCAGCGCCTTTAACCGCACGGCCACTTCGGCCGGCTCTTATTTTCATTTTCGTTTCTGTGACTGCTACAGCATATTCATGTCTTTTAGTATCCCTTTTTGGGAAATTACTCTTGAGTCTCTAGATTGTTACTTTGATATATCTGTTGATCCATTTTCACTTGTAATTTTTCGTAGCTTTGTCTTCGATCTTTGTGAAGAGCCTGCTTCCGAGGCTTCTCGGAGTACTAGGAGCAGCGAGTGTTTTCCGAGAGTTGGTTACCAGCCATCTGCAAAACCCACTTTATCACAGGGCCAGGATTTACTTTCGTGGTTATCTTCTATAGCTGATATGTTTTGATTATTTAAAGGTGCCGGAAAACTCGCTTTCCATCCTCTCCCGTTCACTATATAACGTAAGCCACTCCATGCACTGAGCCGGCCACTGTGGCCGAGCGGTTCTAGGCTCTCCACTCAGGACCCACGTGGCTGCTACGGTCACAGGTTCTAATCCTGCCTCGGGCATGGATGTTTGTGATGTCCTTAGGTTAGTTAGGTTTAAGTAGTTCTAAGTCTAGGGGACTGATGACCTCAAGTCCCATAGTGCTTAGAGCCATTTGAACCATTTGAACCATGCACTCAGCAGAGGTCACGTGACTCATGCCTTGGACGCCGGAGTAGGGTTTCTTGACGGTGCGGCCTTGATGTCCTCAAGGTCTGATTCATTCATCAAATTTCAGTATACGTTTCTCAGAGTATTTGTCCTGAACAGGTATCAGCAAACTGAGCAGATTCTGAGAACCGTTGCCAAACTTTGACCATTAGAGATATAAAAGGAAAATGAATGACATCCTCAGGCCTTGAAACCTAGTACTGTAGAGATAAAAAAAAAGCTAATGGCGCATGTGGTTGCTGCCCACATATTTCCAGGAAGGGAGCCCCCTAGAGGGCTATATTCTGTTTGGATTCTCACCAATCGACAAGTCTGGCATAGGTGATCCTGTCACGAGCGCTGCTCCCGCCAGCATAGCTCAGTGGATCATTGTGGCTCACAAACCTCCAAACCTGCACAGAACGTTAAGGTGTAGTTTTTGCGACCCCCCCCCCCCCCACTAATTCCCCTGTCACCCTTTTCCTCACAGAGTAACAATTCCAACAACATCTGTCCTCAATTATTTGCTAAGTGGGTTCCCAGCTCTACCTCCCTACACTTTTTATCCTCTAGTGCCAAGAAAGATTTCCAATAATCCCGTCCCTTCTTCTTGTCAGTGTTTTCCATACATTCCTTTCCCCTCCGGCTCTGTACAGAACCTCCTCACACCTTGCCTTATCAGCCCACTTAATTTTCAACATTCGTCTGTAGTACCACATCTCAAATGCTTAGATACCTTTCTGTACCAGTTTTCATACAGTCCATCTTCCGCTACCATACAATGCTGTACTCCAAACGCATTCTCAGGCCTATGTTTCATTCTAGTAAAATTATCTTGGCCAGGAATGCCCGTTTTGCCAGTGATAGCCTGTCTTCGATGTCCTCCTTGTTCCAGCCACCATGGATTAATTTACTGCCTGGGTAGAATAATACCTTAACTTCATCTACTTCGCGACCATCGAACCTGATGGTAAGTTTCTCGTTTTTTTCATTTCAGCCGCTTATCATTACTTTAGTCTTTCTTCTGTTTACTCTCAATCCGTATTCTGTACTCATTACACTGTTCATTACATTCATCGAATCGTATCACTAACATCATTTCACGTTGAATTTTAAATCGACTTTTCAACGTTTCTTCCATTTTCATCATTGCTTCTTCGATGTATAGATTGAAAAATAGCATCGGAAGCTACATTCCTGTCTTAAACCTTTTTAAGCTGAGCAGCTTACCCCTATTTCCCTCTGAATTTCGAAAATCTTACACTGTCGAACGCTATTTCCTGGTCTACAAATACTATGATCGTGTCTGATTTTTCTTTAATCTTGCTTCCATTATCAACCGAACGCCAGAACTGCCTCTCTGGTGTCTTTACCTTTCCTCAATCGGAACTGATGGTCATCTAACACATCCTCAATTTCCTTTTCCATTCATTCCATTAATAGCAGGCAAAACAAAGTGAAGCCTTAGCAAGAAGGTTCTTACAACTTAATAGTGGCCAAGCACATGATTACTAAATTAAGCAAACAGGACCCAGCTTTAGCAACAAGACTTTTAAAACTTACAATGGTAGAAGGACTTTAATTGGCCAAGCGCATTATTACTACTTTCAGAGTACTCTAACATACACTCAATTTTCCTTCTCAGTCTTCTGTACATCATTCCTGTCAGCAGCTTGGATGCATGTCCGGTTAAGCTCAGAGTGCGATAATTCTCGCACTTGTCAGCTCTGGCAGTTTTCGGAATTCTTGGATGACATATCTCTGAAAGCTAGCTGGTATATCACCAGAATCATACATTCTACATACTAAAGTGAATAGTTGTTATGTTGCAACTTCCCTCAATAGTTTTGGAATTCTGATGGGATGTTATCTATCCCTTCTACCCCGATTGATCTTAAGTCTCCCAAAGCTCTTTTAAATTCTGATTCTAATACTGGATCACTTATCTCTCCTATACCATATCCCGTTTCTTCTTCCAACATGTCATCATGCAAGCCTTAGTGCTCATAGGGGCCTTCAGTGTCGTCTTTCCACCTATACTTTCTCTCCTCTGCATTTAGCAGCTGAATTCCCATTGCACTCTTAATTTTGCCACCCTTGATTTTAATTTCACCCATGGTTGTTTTGACTTTACTGTGTGCTGAGTCAGTCATTGCGACAATCATTTCTTTTTCGATTTCTTCACATTTTTATATCACCTATTTCGTCTTAGCTTCCCGGCACTTTCTATTTATTTCGTTCCTCAGCGACTTGTTTTTTTTCCATTCCTGAATTTTCCTGAACATTTTTGTACTTCTTTCGTCGATTAACTGAAGCAGTTCTTCTGTTACCTATGATTTCAACGCAGCCAGTTAGTCTTTCTTCTCTCTCATTCTCCCGTAACTGTTTTCTTCTACTCCTACACCTGCAACCGTATTCCAGTCCCAGTGACTATTACATTTCTTCCCCCTTTACGTATTCCACAACCGGTTCAGTATCCTCATATAAATTCTCTCTTTTCATCTTCAGCTTGCAACGTCGACAAGCATACTTCAAGATGTAGCTTGGTTTATCATAAATATATGTTCAAGTGATGCTAAATGTTATTACCTTTTCAACAATCTTCAAATCGTGACCAACACCCTTAATTTTTATATATGAAATTAATGAATTTACTCATGGCACTTTTGTTCCATATACCTGCAGTCACCCTCAGAACTCAAATAAATAATCAAATTAACTAATTTAGTAAGGCTGCGTTCTCAATGGCTGGTGTATCCATGTATCACCACAACATAGTGAGGAGATAGAGAAGATCCAAAGAAGAGCGGCGCGTTTCGTCACAGGGTTGTTTGGTAAGTGTGATAGCGTTACGGAGATGTTTAGTAAACTCAAGTGGCAGACTCTTCAAGAGAGGCGCTCTGCATCGCGGTGTAGCTTGCTGTCCGGATTTCGAGAGGGTGCGTTTCTGGATGAGGTATCGAATATATTGCTTCCCCCTACTTATACCTCCCGAGGAGATCACGAATGTAAAATTAGAGAGATTCGAGCGCGCACGGAGGCTTTCCGGCAGTCGTTCTTCCCGCGAACCATACGCGAGTGGAACAGGAAAGGGAGGTAATGACAGTGTCACGTAAAGTGCCCTCCGCCACACACCGTTGGGTGGCTTGCGGAGTATAAATGTAGATGTAGATGTAGAAAGTAAAAACAGTGAATGGCTGGGGGATTATGAATGAGAACAGTGGCGTGTTTAAGTTTACAAAAGCAATGACGAGTTGTTATTCATCCTTGTATAACTACAATCGAACTGATAAAGCTTACAAAAAGAAAATGACAAACATAAATCAGGAAAGGGATGGTGCTTGATTGGCAAAGCATTCATTGTGGTGGAACCGTATAAATTCTCCCCTGAATGAATCCCTTTCTGCAACGCAATCGGACTTTGTTTACATGAGTGCTCTGTGAGGCCGAATACTATTGGAATGCAATCAACTTTAATCAGATACACCACAGACTATGATTCACGGAGAACAGGGAGCTGTGAATATCATTTAACAACCCTACGCCAGTGCAGCAATACTTTACCCTTTCACCTTGTTTCAGGCGGCAGCAGAAACGGGCACGCTGTGGGCGAGGAGAGGAGCTCAGCGACAGCTGTAACGTTCTGATACGTCCACTAAAACCTGCAAACTATGCTGACTGGTGATTATTCGAAAGCAGGAAACTTCTCTATCATAGTCCTGGAATCCTGCCAGATTTCAAGTGCACCCGTTCGCTGGTCTGACCAACCAGTCTGACTCTCAGGCATGACGGCGTATGCTGTAATTGTCAAACATGAGACAGCCGACTCAGGACGAATAAGTTCACCCTCGTGACCCACGGTATGTTCCGGAAGATACTCAGGCCCTTTAACGGTTTAGCTGGAAACTGCCACTAGTTCTTAGTCCACCACAAGTTTCTGACCACAAGTCTTACCCACTAGGGAAAAACCTGACGTTCTCCACCAGGGGAGGGCCAGAACACAAAGAAGGCAAATAATCAAAATCACTCTCTACCGAGCTTTGGTATGGGAGCCGAATTATCAGACAAAACCTGCCACTGTATTGTACAAATTAATCGAACTATCCTCCACTCATTGAATCTCTCCTCTTGACTGTTCTACTGGTTTGGTAGCCAGCCCAGACACAGCATCGACGTTCACACGCTGGGGGAACAAGACTCTGCCTTGCATATCCTGTGAGGAGGCAATCAGCGATCCGAAATGTCTCTTATCTGAAGAAAAAAAATTTTAGACTAGGGAGGCGTCGTTTTCGCGGTAATCATGACTATGTTTCGGCAAAAAGCGTCTCCCTATACGGGACCACAGTTTCTCATTGATGAAGAGATGAAATCTTTCCAGATCGACCATGTCCAATTTCTGAAAGAAGTCTGTTAAGCTTCCCAGACAGTCTTGCCGATGAAATATGTCATTTTCCCACTCGCTAAAGGAATCTGGACATGTCTGGGCAGGGGGGGGGGGCGGGGGGGGGAGTTACAGTCTTACCATCACTAACACTTGCACCAGCCACATACCGTTCCAGCTTCTAATGTGAGAGTGCTTGTAGTCTTATGACTGTCCCGCCATTTGCACAAAATCTCAGATTATTACAGTCTCTCTTAAATGGCTTCTTGCATGCACTTTTCGCCATCTGGCCGCCTTCACGACGGACTGTCATCTGGCTCAGGTAAAATGTTTTGCGAACCGGTGCCTTCCTGCTCCGACCCTAAGTGGCAAGAGTAGAGTGCCATGGCCCGAGGTCCCATTGCAGGTACAATTCGCAGAGCGCTGCTTCCCTGAATCACTCGCTCAGCCAGGTCGCTGAGCACAACATTTATGACCCGCAATACGTCTTTTTCCCTGTTCTCTGTCGCCTCCACTATGACCCCTCGGGTATAAGTTCTCTACAGGCTACACATGTAGTTATATGAACATTCAGCTCACAATTTGCTAGTGTAAAAGTCACAAGCCACACATGCCAAATGTAGTACTGGGGAACATGGAAATTATGACCTAAAATAAGAATATCAGTCTGACTGATGGTGTGGTTGAATGAGACAATGGCGTGTCACCTCTCAACACCTGAACTATTGTTGCCTGTTTTGGTTTGCTGTCGATTCTGATGAGAACAACCTTGTCACTGAACTGTTAACAGTAACTCATTGCTTGACCTTCCTATTCATAACGAATCCTACTCTTGTTTTACAATTTTCTGCTGCTGTTGATGTTACCCTGTGCTCTTCTGACCAGAAATCAGTCATCTTTCCATTTCACTGCACTGACCTCCACTTGATCTAATTTGAGCCTTTGTATTTATCTTTTCAGATTTTCTAGCTTCCCTACCACGTTCAAAAAAATCAAATGGCTCTGAGCACTATGGGACTTAACAACTGTGGTCATCAGTCCCCTAGAACTTAGAACTACTTAAACCTAACCAACCTTAGGACATCACCCACATCCATGCCCGAGGCAGGATTCGAACCTGCGACAGTAGCAGTCGCGCGGTTCCGGACTGAGCACCTAGAACCGCTAGACCACCGCGGCCGGCACCACGTTCAACTTCTGACATTCCACACACCGACTCGTAGAACGTTATCCTTTCGTTGATTGTTCAATTGTTTTCTCATGGACACCTCCCTCTTGGCAGTTCCCTCCCGGAGATCCGAATGGGCGACTATTCCGGAATCTTTTGCCAATGGAGAGATCATCCTAACACTTTTTCAGTTACAAGCCACATGTCCTGTGGATATACATTATGTGTCTTTAATGCAGTGTTTTCCATTGCTTTCTGCGTCCTCATGCCGTTGGTCATTGCAGATTCTTCCGCCTTTAGGAGCATACAGGATTTACCTACGTTTTTTGTCCAGTCACTTGAGGCTTTGCGCTGTGCGAGGGGTCAGAGATAAATACAACCTAAGTAAGGGGCTAGAACCATACAGTAAGGTACTCTCTGTAAACAACGAACTTGGATTCCATCCAGACCTAGCGACTTCTTTGTTTTCAACTCTTTCAGTTTTTCCCCTACGCCAAGGGGGCCTATTATTATGTCCTCAATACGTGAGTCTGTGCTTCCGTCAAAGATGATAGTTCTATATAATCCTCCTGCATGAACAATTTCTTCAACGCAAAAATTAAGACTTTATCTTTCCTCTTGTTGTCTTTTAATTCTACACCAGATTGGCAGGCGAGTGACGGTATAGAAGTCTTCGACTCACAGAATTATTTTGTGTAGAGCAAGGATTTTTTCGGGTTCCCGGCAAGATCTTTCGCTAAGGTATGACAGTGGAAGCCTTTGTACACTTCGCACATCTATCTTTTTGGTTCAAAAGGTTCAAATGGCTCTGAGCACTATGGGACTCAACTTCTGAGGTCATTAGTCCCCTAGAACTTAGAACTAGTTAAACATAACTAACCTAAGGACGTCACACACATCTATGCCCGAGGCAGGATTCGAACCTGCGACTGTAGCGGTCTCGCGGTTCCAGACTGCAACGCCTAGAATCGCACGGCCACTTCGGACGGCTATCTTTTTGGAAATGCACTAATGTCTATTAACTTTTCCTGTCAAAATTTGAGCGTTCTTTTTCGAACTGACAGTTCTACAGTCTCGGCTTCCCCAAAATTTTTACAATTTTGGTATTAATTCACAGTTGGTCTTTCCCGTCTTGAAGTTACTTACTCTGGATCCACTGTGCGGGAGGGGCAGCCTTTTTGATCCAAAGGCTGTCCAGTACGTCCCACGTGTTTCCTGATCAGACTACTACTGTGACCGGCCTGAGGTTCACCTTTCACCTATAGTCAGGTGGGAAGTCTTTTCGTATTGTAGTAGGGGGGGAGGGTCAGTCGAAATGCCTCCTCAGTTCGTGTAACAAATTAGTTTCAAGCTCTGTCTGTGGCCGGTAAATATTCTGAGACAGATACAGTCGCTTGCCCTGTTTGAGTGGAAGCTTCTTGGTCTGCAAGATAGGGGGATTCAAAAAGGGTGGTATTCTTGGTGGTTGGGAGCTCCAGTCATAAGCACGCGATTTTGCTCCTTAAAGATAAGGCTGCCAAGGAGTGGAAGAAGCTGAGTATGCAGTCAGTATGCATACCGGGCAAGTGATCCAGATGTGGAACGGGTCCTGCCGGATACAATGAAGAGCACAGGGTGTAGCCAACTGCAGATGGCAGCTGATGTCGGTACTAATGATCGGAAGAGATTCTCTCCCGTTTCTGGTGGCTGTCTGGAGTGACAAAGACTGTCAGTCTTGCTTCCGAGATGAAGACAGAGCTCACCATCTATAACATCATTAAAAGACCGATTGTGTCCTCTGGTATGGAGCCAAGTGGAAGGTCTGAATCAGAGACTCAGACGGTTCTGCAACCGTGTGGCCTGTAGATACCTTGACTTGCGCCATAACGTTGAGTATCGGGTTCCACTTAGTAGGTCAGGGATCCATTACAGGCAAAAGGCAGCTACACGAGTAGCAGGGGCTGGGCAGCTTTTATGGTTACAGGGTCTAGAGCTTCAGTTTCAAGGGGCACGCGACAAACACAGGACGAAGGTAGACCTAGGAACAATCGAATTTATAGCTGTAAACTGTCCTAGCTGTGTTGGGAGAGAGCCGGCTGGTGTGGCCGAGCGGTTCTAGGCGCTTCAGTCTGGAACCGCGCGACCGCTACGGTTGCAGGTTCGAATCCTGCCTCGGGCATGGATGTGTGTGATGTCCTTAGGTTAGTTAGGTTTCAGTAGTTCTAAGTTCTAGGGGATGGATGCCCTCAGATGTTAAGTCCCATAGTGCTCAGAGACATTTGAACTATTTTTTGTAGGGAAAGAACCAGAGCTCCAAGTGCAATAGAAAGTATTGAGGCCTAAATCGTTGTAGGTATTGATAGCTGGCTAAAGCTGGAGATATGTTCAGCCTAAATTTTTGCAAATGACCTAGGAATGTTCAGAAAGAACAGATTAAATAATGTTAGTGGCGATGTGTTTTTTACTTTTAGAAGTAGTTTATCTGGTAGTGAAATCGAAGTAGAGAGTTCCTATCAGTTACCACGGTCAAGTTTCACATTAATAAAATAATAATTGCTTCTTTTTACTGATCCTTGACTCAAATGATACTAATGTTGAAACGTTCCAAGGAAACTTGAATCTCAAACAATTACTCGTGTAACTGACGGTGACTTAAACCTATCCTCCATATGATGGGGAAAATACTTTTTTAAAGCCGGTGGTAGACATAAACCACCGTCAGAGGTTGTATAAAATGTTTTCTCCGAAAATTATTTTTGAGCAGTTATTTCAGGAGCCCACTCGAAGTGTAAATCTTAGCAATAACATCTTTGATCTCTTAGCTACAAATAACCTTGTGCAAATAGGGAGCATCTTGATGGATACCATATGGTCATTGTTGCGTACAAAAATAAATGTTAAATATCCAGTATATCTTTTTAAAACAACAGATAAAGTTCGCTTGACGCCTCCCTAAAAGAGCTTCCTCTTCTTGAAAAATGACAACCTAAGCGTAGACAAGATGTTGCTTGAATTCAAAGAAATAATATCGACAGAAATAGACTGATACTAAAAAAGTTAATAAAAGACACAATTGATCCCCAGTGATACACAAAACAGGACCGAACTCTGTTGCAGATGCGATTAAGAAAGCATGCCAAGTTGAAAAGAGCACAAGATCCCCAACGTTGGCGAAGTTTTACAGGAGAACGAAATCTAGTGCCCATTGCAACGCTAGATGCTTTTGCTACTTTCCGCAACGAAATTCTGCCTCTAAATCTGGCAAAAAATCCGGACAGATTTTCGTATTTGAAGTACACTAGTGCACTATGTCGGCGATTGCTGCACAAACAATTTCTCAACGTACGGGTACACTACCATTACTCTACCACGCAAACATAGGAATTACACTCGTCTGGTGTGAGACGTTACACCGGAGGCCGAACCGCACAATAACCCTGGGTTCGGTGTGGGGCGGCGGAGGGGTGAAGTGGACTGCGGTAGTCATCGCGGGGTTGTGGACTACTGCGGCTGCGGCGGGGACGGAGCCTCTCCGTCGTTTCTAGGTCCCTGGATAACATACAATACATACAATACATTACACTAGCACAAGAGGTAATCAATACCTTCACTATGCAATAGCGATAGTAATGATATCAACGACCACGCAAGCGGAGTTACTAAACACGGGTTTCCGAAATTCCTTCACCGCCGCGGATACCTCCCGGTCTGAGGCGTCTTGCCACGGTCCGGACGGCTCCCCCGTCGGAGGTTGGAGTCCCTCTCGGGCGTGGATGTGTGTGTTTTCCTTGGCGTGAGTTAGTTTAAGTTAGATTAAGTAGTGTGTAAGCTTAGGGACCGATGACCTTAGCAGTGTGGTTCCACAAGACCTTACCACAAATTTCCAATTTCCAAATTCCATCACCACAGAAGAGGGACCGGCCGCGGTGGCCGAGAGTTCTAGGCGCTTCAGTCCGGAACCACGCGGCTGCTACTGTCGCAGGTTCGAATCCTGCCTCGGGCGTGGATGCGTGTGGTGTCCTTAGGTTAGTTAGGTTTAAGTAGTTCTAAGTTTAGGTGACTGATGACCTCAGATGTTAAGTCCCATAGTGCTTAGATCCTGCAAGAACGGGAGCAACGACGACTGAAGAGAATCGTTCAGCGTGACAGAAGTGCAATCCTTCCGTAAATTGCAGCAAATTTCAATACTGGGCCATCAACAACTGTCACGATTCAACGAAACATCATCCATATGGGCTTTCGGGGCCGAAGGCCCACTCGTGTACCCTTGACGACTGCACAACGCAAAGCCTTACACCTGGCCTGGCCTCGTCAACATCGACAGTGGACTGTTGACGACTGGAAACATGTTTCCTGGTCGGACGAGTCTCGTTTCAGACAGTATCGAGCGGATAGACGTGTACGGGCGCGGAGACAACCTCATGAATCCATGGTTGCTGCATGTCAGCAAGAGACTTCAAGCTGGTGGAGGCCTGTAATAGTGTCGGACGTGTGCAGTTACAGTGATATGGGACCCCTGATACGTCTAGATACGATCTTGACCGGCATCCAGTCTAATAACCTGCATCCATGCAAATGCAGCAGGACAATGCAACACCTCACACGACCAGAATTGTTATTGTGTGGCTCCAGGAACACTCTTCTGAGTTCAAACACTGGCCGCCAATCTCCCCAGAGATGAACATTGTTGACATCCTCAGCGCAAGCTTCACCAGTTCGACACAAGGACACAATCAAATAGCTGTTCATATTTCCATTATATGTAGGTCTTATAAATGGTTCTGATATGTTTTATTAAGATAGAGGGTTTGAATTAGCACATCCTTTAAAATTTTGACGCCCACGAGGTTGTATACCTGGGTTTTAATGTGTGTGTGTCTCGCGCGTGCCACAAGTGCTCTCTCGGTGAAACCGTCTGCACTAGTGCATCCACACCCTCTTCACGTTAGTTCTCAGGCTACGTATTGATAATATACAATGTTTGCATCGACCATCTCTTCATAATTATGCTGTACAGATGGAGGTGATATTTTAATTTTAACTACTGACGACGCCTTTGGCACGATTGTTCTGTGCATCTCCACTGGCTCTAAAATGGCTCTGAGCACTATAGCACTTAACTTCTGAGGTCATCAGTCCCCTAGAACTTATAACTACTTAAACCTAACTAACCTAAGCACATCAGTCACATCTATGCCCGAGGCAGGATTCGGACCTGCGACCGTTGCAGTCGCGCGGTTCCAGACTGTAGCGCCTAGAACCGCACGGCCACAGCGGCCGCCACTTCTCCACTGCAGGATGTGATTTTAGTAAGCGACTAATAGTTTTTGTGGTTGTAATTACTTTGGAATTTTCATGGTTACTTAAAAGCTGTAAGTCTTTGTTTTTTACTTCTATCTCAGTTAAGTTGCTAAGTTTTTGCTAAGGAAGGTATCTTCCTGTTCAGGTGTATTTTTGCTTTTGATGAAGGTATATTTAGATATACAAAACCCATGGTCAAGGATTTCAATAAATTCTTTATCCTGCAACTGTTTGGCTGTTATCATTTACCGCGAATATCTGGGATGCCATGCAGCTTGCTGTTCAGAAGAGATATCCATCCTCTCCTACTCTTACGGATTTATGGACAGTTCTGCAGGATTCGTGGTGTCAGTTCCCTCCAGCACTGCCTCAGACGTTAATAGAGTCTATGCCACGTCGTTTTGTGGCACTTCTTCGTGCTCGCGGGGGCCCTACACGATATTAGGCAGGTGTGCCAGTTCCTATAGCTCTTCAGGGTGGATTGCACAGCTGTTACAACCGGTCTTACTCTTAAGTCCCTGGCAGTAATGTCACATGAGGTTATTTCAGAGGATGTCTCACTGCCTCTACTGGCATATGGTGCTTTTGGTAGTCAAATGGTTCAAATGGCTCTGAGCACTATGGGACTCAACTGCTGAGATCATTAGTCCCCTAGAACTTAGAACTAGTTAAACCTAACTAACCTAAGGACTTCACAAACATCCATGCCCGAGGCAGGATTCGAACCTGCGACCGTAGCGGTCTTGCGGTTCCAGACTGCAGCGCCTTTTAACCGCACGGCCACTTCGGCCGGCTTTTGGTAGTCAAAAACTATTTGAAGTACTTATACGTAGGTTAATTCCTACTAACTGTAGTACAACACACAGCATTTACACACCTGTCGATAGTGCGCAATCCGCCTTAACGGTCCATTCTACAAGTTGCAAAGGAAGTAATTGAAAGTGCCAAACATATTATGCAGTAGTGCATGTTTTCCAATAGCTTTCCACAGTTCCAGAAGTACTCTCGAGAGTACTCTTTCCACAAGATCATAAATACTTTCGAGTACGTTCTGACAACGCTTTAATGAAATTAACCACTGCATTGCGCCTTTAATAAAGACAGTGCTTCCATTAAACAGTTACTCACACTTGCATGGCAAGGGTGCGTTATTATTGATCACTCTGATTATTCTTCGATTTAGTTCCAAAATAAAGATTATAAATAACGGAGGCTTATTGTCAGTATGTTAGAGGCGTATTATACGATGTTAATATCACTAAATTTCATCAGTGCTAGCGTTATTAAGTTCGATAACTCTATATGGTCGCGTACACTTTATCACTGCGGGTCACAGTTCCCGACAATTATCAAATTAACACACTTCTTTAAAGCACTTTCACAAGATTGTCATAGTATTTAATTTACATAATTGAAATGGTAGGAGCGGTATAGGAGTGGTAAGGTGCCAAGTCACTTCACAAACAACCTTGAAAACAGTTTCATTGTTGGTCTCTTCAAAACTTTAATCACTTGAACACAGATGGTAGGTTCAGAAAATTTTAAACAAACTCTGATAACCAGCATTAAATAACATTATTAACTTTACAAGTCTGATTGCTGGCACTAAGATAATATTGACAATAAACAATATGTACATAGAATTCCAAGAATCTTCAAATATGATCTTTCCTCCATTAAAAAAAATATTTACAACTCATAATTTTATACGCCACATATTCCTATTAGTGTACGAATGATAGGTCGCTCGGTTCACATGCTGGCCTTTGTCTTTATAATACTTCAGGCCTTGGCTCTTCCGGTTAGAATTACTTATGATGCCTGTAATATAAACCTGTTAGCACCAAGCATAGACAATAAGTCACAGCACTTAATTAAGATGTTTAGGCAACAAACGTACGTAACACCACACACACCCACACACACACACACACACACACACACACGCACACACACACACAGAAAATTCTCATAGAAAACCAATTAGAGGTATTATAATTATCTGTTGGAATTAAACCCTTTTAATTTTAACCTTTTCATTCAGCCGTCTGTGAAAGAAGACTTCAGACGTCTGTGAATTGCTCCCTCTCATACCATCTTAGCAAACCAAAAATTTGAATAACTTCAAGATACTTCAAGTAAGAAGTAACTATTTGACCAACGCAAACAAGAGCACTTGACTTTATGAAACAATTCCGGATCAACAGCAGCGCAAACAATTTAACTCAGTTACTCGTATTCCATACGCTCTCAGCAAGTGAACGGCTAGTTCACGAACACCTCCTCAGTTATGAGAAGCAATAGGGTCATCCCCCTTAATCGTACTAGCTGTTTCATAACATATACGCTTAGTAGTGCAATCTGGTGACCGAATAGCATATAACAGCGTAACTGTACTCGTACTTCTTCTGTAATCAGGCTGTGGGACACACAGATTCTTTAAACAGTCTTTCAACAACCAAACCAACAAAAGTTCACCGTTTTTTGTGAACACCGGGGCGCACTGGATCCTCAGACTCGAGTACAATACTCTCGTGGGACTCGCACTCAGCGACCACGCCGGCTCCGCAGAGTCACAGCGGACAACGCACCCCTGTCTGCTCCGTCCGCTCGCTCTCTCATTCGCGGAATGTCCTCGCATCACGCGGAACCAAACTACACTCCTGGAAATTGAAATAAGAACGCCGTGAATTCATTGTCCCAGGAAGGGGAAACTTTATTGACACATTCCTGGGGTCAGATACATCACATTATCACACTGACAGAACCACAGGCACATAGACACAGGCAACAGAGCATGCACAATGTCGGCACTAGTACAGTGTATATCCACCTTTCGCAGCAATGCAGGCTGCTATTCTCCCATGGAGACGATCGTAGAGATGCTGGATGTAGTCCTGTGGAACGGCTTGCAATGCCATTTCCACCTGGCGCCTCAGTTGGACCAGCGTTCGTGCCGGACGTGCAGACCACGTGAGACGACGCTTCATCCAGTCCCAAACATGCTCAATGGGGGACAGATCCGGAGATCTTGCTGGCCAGGGTAGTTGACTTACACCTTCTAGAGCACGTTGGGTGGCACGGGATACATGCGGACGTGCATTGTCCTGTTGGAACAGCAAGTTCCCTTGCCGGTCTAGGAATGGTAGAACGATGGGTTCGATGACGGTTTGGATGTACCGTGCACTATTCAGTGTCCCCTCGACGATCACCAGTGGTGTACGGCCAGTGTAGGAGATCGCTCCCCACACCATGATGCCGGGTGTTGGCCATGTGTGCCTCGGTCGTATGCAGTCCTGATTGTGGCGCTCACCTGCACGGCGCCAAACACGCATACGACCATCATTGGCACCAAGGCAGAAGCGACTCTCATCGCTGAAGACGACACGTCTCCATTCGTCCCTCCATTCACGCCTGTCGCGACACCACTGGAGGCGGGCTGCACGATGTTGGGGCGTGAGCGGAAGACGGCCTAACGGTGTGCGGGACCGTAGCCCAGCTTCATGGAGACGGTTGCGAATGGTCCTCGCCGATACCCCAGGAGCAACAGTGTCCCTAATTTGCTGGGAAGTGGCGGTGCGGTCCCCTACGGCACTGCGTAGGATCCTACGGTCTTGGCGTGCATCCGTGCGTCGCTGCGGTCCGGTCCCAGGTCGACGGGCACGTGCACCTTCCGCCGACCACTGGCGACAACATCGATGTACTGTGGAGACCTCACGCCCCACGTGTTGAGCAATTCGTCGGTACGTCCACCCGGCCTCCCGCATGCCCACTATACGCCCTCGCTCCAAGTCCGTCAACTGCACATACGGTTCACGTCCACGCTGTCGCGGCATGCTACCAGTGTTAAAGACTGCGATGGAGCTCCGTATGGCACGGCAAACTGGCTGACACTGGCGGCGGCGGTGCACAAATGCTGCGCAGCTAGCGCCATTCAACGGCCAACACCGCGGTTCCTGGTGTGTCCGCTGTGCCGTGCGTGTGATCATTGCTTGTACAGCCCTCTCGCAGTGTCCGGAGCAAGTATGGTGGGTCTGACACACCGGTGTCAATGTGTTCTTTTTTCCATTTCCAGGAGTGTAGAAGAGGGCAACCGACATACAACGCGCGCTTAAATAGTCTTCCGCTCAAGACCCTCAGACAGGCACTCTGATAGGAAGACTAAACCACGGACAACTATCGATAGCCAGACGGGCACTAACCTGGCCGCGAAACCAGCGCGCACGGCTCAATAACATACAGATTAATAATGTAAGCAAAAGTTAGACGTCTTGTTTAACTGGGTTCAAGTTACTAATCTGCACTGTCTTACTTCACTCAAACTGTGAGACTGGTGACAGACACTGGAGGCAACAAAGACCAACTCTGGCGACATTACTTCAGTATAAATTACTAGGACCGACGCACTTCGTTCTCAGATAACCAGTAAATATACTAAATGTACGATTAGAGTAGCTCCATAACCTCTTCTAAGTTTGGGCTGGATGATGAGACTACAAACGTTTTCGTGTGACGTTGGTTCTGAACTGTTGAAATGGGAAGTGTTACACCACGAAGCACTATTTCTATATTTATCAAACTTCGTGGGAATGTGAATCACATATAATATTATATTTCACGATCCAGTCACTTAAATTTGACCACCGCCTATGTTCGATGTCAACATGCAATTACGACTCACAGAATGCAGGTGGCAGCCCTAATGGTGGAGGGTATATAAAGCGTGTCGGGGGACGCGGGAAACAGTGTAATCGTTGTCGTTATGCGAAAACGGAGCGATTTACTTGACGTCCAAAGGGCATGATCATTGGCTTTCGGGCCAAGGATGGCAGCATTTCCGAAATGGCTAAATCTGTTAACTGTTCTCGTGCCGCCGTGGTTAAAGTATACGATCATGGCAAAATGGCTCTATCCAAAACCGACGCCGAGGTAACTGTCCGTGCACCAGGGGCCAAAGATGACAGTGGCTAACGACGCTGTGGAGATACGTACCGTCGAACAGAAGTGCAACTGTTTAGCAGCTTACCACCCAGATGCACGAAGGGCTTACCAACAGTGGCTCCTCAACGACCGCTAGCGTATGGATCTCCGCAGCAGGCACCTGGTTGATACACCCAACAGCTTGGGTGGAATTTGCAGGCCAATAGCGCATCTGGAGCGGTGACAGGTGGCCTTTCCAGAAGAATCACGTTCTATATTCCGTCGGATAGGTTGCCATTGGCTTGAATGGCCCTCCAACAATCGTCCTAATGGTCCAGACCGGAGGAGATAACTTTAGCGTCTGGGTAATGTTTCGGTGGCATTCCTTGGGTGATATCGTTATTCTGAAAGGCATAATGGATCAAAACAACTTTTCATCTGTGCTTAGAGGCCATGTCCACCTCTACATGCAGTCTGTTTCTTCCTCAGCACAATATCTACCAGCAGGGCAACACAGTGGTGTTACACAGCTCGCAGTGTACGTAGATTGTTCTAAGAGCAGCAGGATAAGTCTTCTGTAGTCTTGTAGGACCAACTGGATCAGGCTGTTCGCACCATGGATCAACTCGTTGATCCTGTTCCTGAATGTCCGTGCTGCAAGAGGTGCTTATCCGACAGGTGGTCACATTAATCTGACTGGACGATGTACATCATCAAACTTTCATTCCATTTGGAGCTTACCTTCATCATATAGATCAGTGTGAGCTGGGACCGCCAACGGAACAATTATTCGTTGTGCAATGGAAGCAAACAATCTTCCAATGCTATTTTTATGAAGTTCTTGGCAAGTCGGTAACACACTCTGTATCAGTTGATACGGGCTGATACGAAAGTATTCGCCTTTCCATCTCATACTAGACATGCACTAAGGATGAAAAATCAGGAAACTGTGCAGACTAGTCAAGCATCCGTACATTCCTCAAGGCATTTTAGTGTGAACTACAGAGCGGAGTCTTGCACTGACCTCCATTTGATACCCTGATTATGAACGGTATGGCAACAAGGTTTACTACACTACTGGCCATTAAAATTGCTACACCAAGAAGAAATGCAGATGATAAACGGGTATTCATTGGACAAATATATTATACTAGAAGTGACATGTGATTACATTTTCACGCAATTTGGGTGCATAGATCCTGGGAAATCAGTACCCAGAACAACCACCTCTGGCTTTAATAATGGCCTTGATACACCTGGGCATTGAGTCAAACAGGTACAGCTGCCCATGCAGCTTCAACACGATACCACAGTTCATCAAGAATAGTGACTGACGTATTGTGATGAGCCAGTTGCTCGGCCACCATTGACCAGACGTGTTAAATTGGTGAGAGATTGTTGTGATGCCTCGTGCAAGGAGGAGAAATGCGTACCAGGCAACGCCGGTCAACTGCTTTTTGTGTATGAGAAATCGGTTGGAAACTTTCCTCATGTCAGCACGTTGTAGGTGTCGCCACCGGCGCCAACCTTGTGTGAATGCTCTGATAAACTAATCATTTGGAAATCACAGCATCTTCTTCCTGACAGTTAAATTTCGCGTCTGTAGCACGTTATCTTCGTGGTGTAGCAATTTTAATGGCCAGTATACACTGAGATGAATGGTGGCGTTGATACAATCGATTAAATAGTAAATGAATTTTCAACTAATGGGGCTATTAGGTGCTTGCTATCTATTTTCTGTATTGTTGTGGACAGAATTAAATTATTATATTATATTATATTATATTATTACATTATATCTAATAAACGACTGCTTTTTCGTCAAGAACTGGGACTACAGCTCCCGAATCCATACATTGAATAATGCGCTACGAGTGTTAGACGACTTCAGAAGTGTGTGGTTTCAAGCATAGGAGGTATTCTCGGACGGAATATCAAGCACAATTTCGCTGCAAAGGAACCTCATGGAAAAAACTATCTGTGGTGTCGTGAAAGCCAGCCAAAAGTAGTGAACATAACAACAACTGCAAGAGGTACGCATGCAGTAAACATAGCAAGAAAACTGTTATATGTTCCAAATGTGAAGACATTTCCGAAGAAAGTGATGAATAGGTGATCCCAGGAAGTATGTAGTATAATCTACTGCATTCAACCTAAAACATTAGTTTTATTTCAGCAACTCTGTAATGACTTTTACTATCAGTGAAGAGAGATACACCTCAAGAAAATAAGACCAATAAACTAACATGATGAAAAAAGTGAAATATAATAAATGCTTTTTTGCAGAGAGTGTTAAAAGAAATTTAGTTTCAGCACCTTAATTACATATAAGTAGCTCTTTATACAATATTTTGTTAATAAAGGAAAATAAAAATTAAAGAAATTTGAATTATAAAATTTTTTGCGGGTGGCATGAAGCATATATAAACACAGCAGCTACGCTTATTCAATCATAAAACATTTTATGACTCAGAGCATAAAATTAATAACGTCAGTAAAGTCTGGAATATAGCAACACTGCTAACAACACCTTCAATTGAGTGTTACCGATTCCGTGAACAGCGATGAGAAAATGGCCTCCATGGACAATATATGCAAAGCGATAAACCGAAATGCAGTGGTATCAGAAGTAATTTCGATCACAGGCGGTGGTATCAGTCCATTTGCATGCAGAAAAACGCATTTCGATAGCATACACGTGTGTGATATGTGCATAAATGATCAAACATTACCAGTAGAACGAGTCGCTAAAAATTTCAACTTTTTACCGAATCTGTATGCATAGTTCCTTAATACGCAGACATTTACTCAGACTGCAATAACAGCGCCATACTCGACATTCGGAGTTGACTGAATTTCCTTTTTTAATAGCACTCATCACTGCTGAAATTTTTTTCTACCTATACTGTTGGGCATTCCATTCGCTATAATTGGAGTAAATGCAGAAATTGTAATTGTAATGTACATCTGTAAACATCGTATTATTTGAAGCTATACAAAAGTTCAAAATATTACAGTGTATAGGATATGAGACTTCATTTAACGACGCTGAGGACTTCGTCTCCGGTTAAATCTTTGAATAGAATAGTTAGCAAATGAAAGATTTTGATAGAGAACAAACAATGTATTTACCTTAATAGTGTTCAAAAGTCATAATATATATAGCAGTTCACGACATCCAGTCTTACAAATGTACTGTTTCTGATGGACACACGTCCAGATCATCCGCGCTCTAAACTCCGCCATTTCTCTCCCCACATCCACCACTGCTGGCGGCTCACCTCCAACTGCGCAACGCTACGCGCTGTTAACAGCCAACTGCCCAACACTACAATGGCGAATATTACTCCAACAATGCAAACCAACCACAGCCTTTACACAGAACAGTCAGGGATTTTCATATAGAGCGCTACATGGTGTTACCAACATAAAAACCTAAACAGCCTACTTAACTATGTTAATGTCCACGAGCATCTGGAAAACAGGTGCTCTCATTGTTGGATTGGAAAGGAAGGTATTGCCCCATGGTCAGCGCGATCGCTGGATCTTAGATCTGTGGGCTTCCCTCTGGGAATACGTCTAGACTTTGGTGTTTGAAACCCGTGTAGAAAAGGGTGAAGATCTGCTCGCTAGGGTTCGAGCAGTCTCTTTTCTGGTACAACAGACACCGAGAGAGTGCGGAAGCACTTCATGTTACATTGAACAATTACTATGAGCTACGTTGTTGCTGTTATGCGGTGTACTCTGTGTATGTCAATAACTTAATAAATATACATTTCCGACCTTTGATTCGCTATCTCAATATAATGAGTTGTGGACCCAGTATCATCCGTTTCAATTTAACTGAAAATATTTGAGACACCCTGTCCATAGATAAAATTACCATCCGAGAAGCCCCTATGAAATCCAAAATGCCGGCCGCGGTGGTCTCGCGGTTCTAGGCGCGCAGTCCGGAACCGTGCGACTGCTACGGTCGCAGGTTCGAATCCTGCCTCGGGCATGGATGTGTGTGATGTCCTTAGGTTAGTTAGGTTTAAGTAGTTCTAAGTTCTAGGGGACTGATGACCACATCAGTTGAGTCCCATAGTGCTCAGAGCCATTTGAGCCAAATCCAAACTGTGATTTACTAAGGATTTTATGATTATCACGATGAAACACTGTTATAGAGTTTTAAACTGTGAAACAAACGTATTTTAATGTGTTGTACACCGGCGTACAGACAAAAACAGTACTGTCGCATTTTCTCTTACTGCATACGGAATTCACATCTGAGATAGTTGTACCCGTATCTGCAATGATCGTAATGAACCTTTATTAGGGACGCCATGATATGTTGATACGTGGAAAATAAAATGCTGTATGATTAAAGGGAATGGGTAAGCAGGAGAATGACTGAGTCATAATGGCAAACCTATTCCTAAATGTTGCCTTTGATTGTGTAGTGATGGCAATGTTGAAGTGTATCACTACCATCTAAACATAAAATTTTGGATTGGTCGTTGCGTATATTCGACCGTCAAGGCACTTTTCAGAACAGTCTGAGTTACAAAGTGAAATATTCCCTTGTGAAAGAATGAGTACGATACGTTTGCACCTAAGACCGGGGAGAGATGTCTGTAACTACGGACAGAGACCAGACAGTGGCGGGAAAATCTGCAGACCTTAAATATACTGTCGGTAAGTCCTGCAAACAAAAGTTAATTTTCCTGTCCGGTTTTTAATTCTAGCCGCCTGAACTGTCATCATCTGTTCAGCAACTAAATGACGTTGGCTAAGTGGTTGTCTTAATTCGTAGGAAATAGTATCGGTCTCCTACCATTAATGCCAGGTATTGTGCGCGTCGATTGTTCCGTCTGTTCAATTGCTGCTGGGTACGTAATTCAGTCGTGCCACGTGATTGGGGTATCTGTGTGGTATAGGGTGGCATTGTACACGCAAGTAAATCATACTGGTCTCTACGTAGGTCATACTGGGCAAATGGAAAGACATAAGCCACAAAAAAGGTAATGGTAATTCCTTCAGCCAAAGTTTAAAATCAAATAATAATTATAATTTTCTCTTTCCTTAACAACACCACTGTTCATATCGAACAAATATGAGAATATTTACTTTCTTCTGTACGGGCCCAAGAGCTATTCTTCTCTATTACAGCTGACTGTCCTGACGTGTCAACACTACAGACGAACAGAGAAACGAAAGCGAGTGTTCTACGAAGTTGGGGTGATAGATTTGACAGGAAATGTAACAATCTCCTCTTGGAAGAAAGAAAAATTCATTTCTAGCAAAATCTCCAATTTGCTAATAACATTTAATCCGACGAATTTACAATTTTTTGTTACCAATGAAAATAAATTTATTTCCAGATCGGCATAATACGTTTTGAAAGTACATACGGCCTCCGACGAAACGTTCATTCCTTCGTTGGACCAAATCCGTGGAAGAGAACACATGGGGAATATTTCGACGCAGTGTCCTGGTGTACGTGTACTGTTTGCCTGCTAATCTCGATCACTTGTACCTCAGCCTGTTACGAAAGTAGTCCAGTAACATTATGCGGTAGTAAGCCGTAAGCATTTTATACTCTTCAATATAGTACATCTCTGCGGGTCAGTTATGTTCCTCGAGTGTAAAGTAGCACCAAGAATCGTCTACACCCACATAACAACTCCATGAATCCTTAGAGTCATACTTGAGCTTGACCAAACACTAGTTTGAAATACCGTTTCTCGAACATCTATGGTTTTCAGGTAGTTGACGCAGTGCACGTCACGCGTATAGAATTTCATTCACGACGTCATCTACCCTACCAAAAAGTGAAAATAACTATAAAGCTGCCAAATCATAAAAAGCAGCCGACCCCGTACGACGGAATAAACGCTCGTAGCGAGAGAGAGAGAGAGAGAGAGAGAGAGTCCCAGGAGAAATACCGGCCGGCCATAAATAAAACACCATAAACCCACTGCTGAAGAAAGGGGACAAAACTGACGCTTAGAATTAAGTAGGCTTATCCTTACTATCTGCCATTAGTAAAATTTTCAAAAGCAAAAGGTAGTGGAACTCGCACGGCACACAACTCCCAAGTACAAAACGGAATTCAGAGGCATCAGATCATTTCCACAACAAACTGTCAACAATTCATAGCCTTCATTGGTTTTAGGCAGAACTTATGATTCTAAAGGCCTAAGATTCTACAGATCGACGAATGTTATTCCTAACACTAGGAACGTAAGCAAGGAGTTTGAGCAATGTTCACAGACAACAACAGATGTTGCACTTTTCAAAGACATTTCAGAAGCGTCTTTAATTAAACCGGGTTTTCAGCAAGACGCCAATCTTAACACTTAAGAATAGGATATTGTAATAAACGAATGGAAACAAAAACATTACCAGAGAAGGGCATCGAATGATTCAGTTTTGGGCACAGACGAGGAAGATTTGATGCGAAATGCCAAGGTTTTGTCAGTCATATTACAGTAATATCCAAACAGCTAACGGAAAAGTCGATGACATATTAAAAAGCAGGTAGCTAAACTCAGTAAAAGTGCATGGTGATCCGGCACGTAATGATCGGGAGGGCTGACAACTTTACATATTTAGGGAACTGGATCCAATGAAACGGATGGTTCAACAAACTAGTTTGTAAATGACATTTGTTCGCTTTTTCCATAATGAGCGAGTAGTATCTATTACCCCTCCCCCCCCCCCCCAATGAACCATGGACCTTGCCGTTGGTGGGGAGGCTTGCGTGCCTCAGCGATACAGATAGCCGTACCGGAGGTACAACCACAACGGAGGGGTATCTGTTGAGAGGCCAGACAAACGTGTGGTTCCTGAAGAGGGGCAGCAGCCTTTCCAGTAGTTGCAAGGGCAACAGTCTGGATGATTGACTGATCTGGCCTTGTAACAATAACTAAAACGGCCTTGCTGTGCTGGTACTGCGAACGGCTGAAAGCAAGGGGAAACAACGGCCGTAATTTTTCCCGAGGGCATGCAGCTTTACTGTATGATTAAATGATGATGGCGTCCTCTTGGGTAAAATATTCCGGAGGTAAAATAGTCCCCCATTCGGATCTCGGGGCGGGGACTACTCAAGAGGATGTCGTTATCAGGAGAAAGAAAACTGGCGTTCTACAGATCGGAGCGTGGAATGTCAGATCCCTTAATCGGGCAGGTAGGTTAGAAAATTTAAAAAGGGAAATGGATAGGTTAAAGTTAGATATAGTGGGAATTAGTGAAGTTCCGTGGCAGGAGGAACAAGACTTCTGGTCAGGTGACTACAGGATTATAAACACAAAGTCAAATAGGGGTAATGCAGGAGTAGGTTTAATAATGAATAGGAAAATAGGAATGCGGGTAAGCTACTACCAACAGCATAGTGAACGCATTATTGTGGTCAAGATAGATACGGAGCCCACACCTACTACAGTAGTACAAGTTTATATGCCAACTAGCTCCGCAGATGACGAAGAAATTGAAGAAATGTATGATGAAATAAAAGAAATTATTCAGATAGTGAAGGGAGACGAAAATTTAATAGTCATGGGTGACTGGAATTCGAGTGTAGGAAAAGGGAGAGAAGGAAACGTAGTAGGTGAATATGGATTGGGGCTAAGAAATGAAAGAGGAAGCCGCCTGATAGAATTTTGCACAGAGCACAACTTAATCATAGCTAACACTTGGTTTAAGAATCATGATAGAAGGTTGTATACATGGAAGAACCCTGGAGATACTAAAAGGTATCAGATAGATTATATAATGGTAAGACAGAGATTTAGGAACCAGGTTTTAAATTGTAAGACATTTCCAGGGGCAGATGTGGACTCTGACCACAATCTATTGGTTGTGACCTGTAGATTAAAACTGAAGAAACTGCAAAAAGGTGGGAATTTAAGGAGATGGGACCTGGATAAACTGAAAGAACCAGAGGTTGTACAGAGTTTCAGGGAGAGCATAAGGGAACAATTGACAGGAATGGGGGAAAGAAATACAGTAGAAGAAGAATGGGTAGCTTTGAGAGATGAAGTAGTGAAGGGAGCAGAGGATCAAGTAGGTAAAAAGACGAGGGCTAGTAGAAATCCTTGGGTAACAGAAGAAATATTGAATTTAATTGATAAAAGGAGAAAATATAAAAAAGCAGTAAATGAAGCAGGCAAAAAGGAATACAAACGTCTCAAAAATGAGATCGACTGGAAGTGCAAAATGGCTAAGCAGGGATGGCTAGAGGACTAATGTAAGGATGTAGAGGCTTATCTCACTAGGGGTAAGATAGATACTGCCTACAGGAAAATTAAAGAGACCTTTGGAGAAAAGAGAACCTCTTGTATGAACATCAAGAGCTCAGATGGAAACCCAGTTCTAAGCAAAGAAGGGAAAGCAGAAAGGTGGAAGGAGTATATAGAGGGTCTATACAAGGGCGATGCACTTGAGGACAATATTATGGAAATGGAAAAAGATGTAGATGAAGATGAAATGGGAGATACGATACTGCGTGAAGAGTTTGACAGAGCTCTGAAAGACCTGAGTCGAAACAAGGCCTCCGGAGTAGACAACATTCCTTTGGAACTACTGACGGCCTTGAGAGAGCCAGTCCTGACAAAAGTCTACCATCTGGTGAGCAAGATGTATGAAACAGGCGAAATACCCTCAGACTTCAAGAAGAATATAATAATTCCAATCCCAAAGAAAGCAGGTGTTGACAGATGTGAAAATTACAGAACAATCAGTTTAATAAGCCACAGCTACAAAATACTAACACGAATTCTTTACAGACGAATGGAAAAACTAGTAGAAGCCGACCTCGGAGAAGATCAGTTTGGATTCCGTAGAAATACTGGAACACGTGAGGCAATACTGACCTTACGACTTATCTTAGAAGAAAGATTAAGGAAAGGCAAACCTACGTTTGTAGCATTTGTAGACTTAGAGAAAGCTTTTGACAATGTTGACTGGAATACTCTCTTTCAAATTCTAAAGGTGGCAGGGGTAAAATACAGGGAGCGAAAGGCTATTTACAATTTGTACAGAAACCAGATGGCAGTTATAAGAGTCGAGGGACATGAAAGGGAAGCAGTGGTTGGGAAGGGAGTAAGACAGGGTTGTAGCCTCTCCCCGATGTTATTCAATCTGTATATTGAGCAAGCAGTAAAGGAAACAAAAGAAAAATTCGGAGTAGGTATTAAAATCCATGGAGAAGAAATAAAAACATTGAGGTTCGCCGATGACACTGTAATTCTGTCTGAGACAGCAAAGGACTTGGAAGTGCAGTTGAACGGAATGGATGGTGTCTTGAAGGGAGGATATAAGATGAACATCAACAAAAACAAAACGAGGATAATGGAATGTAGTCGAATTAAGTCGGGTGATGTTGAGGGTATTAGATTAGGAAATGAGACACTTAAAGTAGTAAAGGAGTGTTGCTATTTGGGGAGCAAAATAACTGATGATGGTCGAAGTCGAGAGGATATAAATTGTAGACTGGCAATGGCAAGGAAAGCGTTTCTGAAGAAGAGAAATTTGTTAACATTGAGTATAGATTTAAGTGTCAGGAAGTCACTTCTGAAAGTATTTGTATGGAGTGTAGCCATGTATGGAAGTGAAACATGGACGGTAAATAGTTTGGACAAGAAGAGAATAGAAGCTTTCGAAATGTGGTGCTACAGAAGAATGCTGAAGATTAGATGGGTATATCACATAACTAGTGAGGAAGTATTGAATAGGATTGGGGAGAAGAGAAGTTTGTGGCACAACTTGACCAGAAGAAGGGATCGGTTGGTAGGACATGTTCTGAGGCATCAAGGGATCACCAATTTACTATTGGAGGGCAGCGTGGAGGGTAAAAATCGTAGGGGGAGACCAAGAGATGAATACACTAAGCAGATTCAGAAGGATGTAGGTTGCAGTAGGTACTGGGAGATGAAGAAGCTTGCAGAGGATAGAGTAGCATGGAGAGCTGCATCAAACCAGTCTCAGGACTGAAGACCACAACAACAACAGTATCTATTATATGAAGAACCTGAAAACTACCTGCCATCTCTTAGTAGACTGCGTTTGTAACCTGTTGCTTTGAATATTTCGTCCGCAAAGGATTGTCTAATGAGTGACGCGACTGTTGATAAATATAAATAAAACAGTTTTTGCGTCAGTCATTTATTTACTTTGCTGAAATGCATCTCTGCTCTTCACTGACACCTCCTATGTAGCTTAACAATTCGGCTCTGAAGACGATGGTGACAACCATCCAGATGCGTAGTGGCAAAATAAGTGACTGACGCAGATTTCAAATGGTTCAAATGGCTCTGAGCACTATGGGACTCAACTGCTGTGGTCATTAGTCCCCTAGAACTTAGAACTACTTAAACCTAACTAACCTAAGGACATCACACCACACATCCATGCCCGAGGCAGGATTCGAACCTGCGACCGTAGCAGTCGCACGATTCCGGACTGCGCGCCTAGAACCGCGAGACCACCGCGGCCGGCGACTGACGCAGAAAACTGTTTTATTGGAACCTGTTTCTTTGCCTTACGCTAGTCGCCGATAACACAAGCTGTGCAGCCTGTATGTAGGAGCTGCCTGGTCACGAAACCATTCACACAAACAGCTGTATAAAGTTTTGAGTTTCAGTGCGTCGTGAATCGTGGTCCGACTAGGATAGCTGAATGTGCAACGTCACCCAGTCAGAATTGACAGAATTCTTAATTTTTTCTTAAATTACTCAGCAATTAACTTTAAGTCCATTAAAGAGAGTATAATGGTGATACTTAAGGATGAGACATAAGACTGCACATTTTGTATGACATTCTAATGATAGTCTGTCCCCGAAATACGTCAGTAAGAAACCATTTTTGAACGGTAAGTGAGCAGTTATTTTAGACATGTTCAACAGTAGCGTGAGTCTGCCCAACATCTGGGGATACTGCTGGCCACGGGAGAACTTCGACATTATGCAGTCAGTTCATAGAGACAAGTGCCAGGACGGACGAGCATTGTAATGATGAAAACTGTCACCTCGATACTATCGTAAGACAGGTGTAACACATGAGTATGCAGGATGGCCGCAGCATACCGTTGTGACGTCATGGTTCCCTCAATCAATACCAACTGTGACCTGAAGTCATAAACCACGGCTCCCCACAGCATGACCCAAGGAGTAACACAGCTGCGTCTCTACATCTACATCTATATCTACCTCTACGTGATGACTCTGCTATTCACAATTAAGTGCTTGGAAGATGGTTCAATGAACCACCTTCAAGTTATCTCTCTACCATTCCACTATAAAACGGCGAGCGAGAAAGACGAGCACTTAAATTTTTCTGTGCGAGCCCTGATTTCTCTTATTTTATCGTGATGGTCATTTCTCCCTATGTAGGTGGGTGCCAACAGAATGTTTTGGCAATCACAGGAGAAAGCTGGCGATTGAAATTTCATGAGATGAACCCGTTGCAACGAAAAACGCCTTTGTTTTAATGATTGCCACTCCAATTCATATATCATTTCTGTGGCACTGTCTCCCCTATTTCGCGATAATACAAAACGAGCTGCCCTTCTTTGAACTTTTTCGATGATCTCCGTCAGTCCCAGCTAATGCGGATCCCACACAGCACAGCAATACTCCAGAATAGGGCGGAAAAGTGTAGTGTAAGCAATCTCTTTAATAGATCTGTTGCACCTTCTAAGTGTTCTGCTAATGAATCGCAGTCTTTGGTTTGCTCTACCCACAACATTATCTATGTGGTAGTTCCAGTTCAGGGTATTTGTAACTGTAATCCCTAAGTAATTAGTTGATTTTACAGCCTTAAGATCTGTGTGACTTATCGCGTAGTCGAAATCTAGCGGATTTCTCTTAGTGCTCATGTGAATAACTTCACATTTTTCTTTATTCAGGGTCAGTTACCACTTTTCGCCCCATACGGATATCTTATCGAGATCATTTTGTAATACGTGTTGGTCATCTGATGACTTTACAAGACGGAAGTGACAGCATCATCTCCAAAAATTCTAATATGGGCACTCAGATTGTCTCCTGTGTCGTTAATTTAGATCACGAACAATAGAGGGCCTATAACACTGGAGTGGCCGTGCGGTTCTAGGTGCTACAGTCTGGAACCGCGAGACCGCTACGGTCGCAGGTTCGAATCTTGCCTCGGGCATGGATGTGTGTGATGTCCTTAGGTTAGTTAGGTTTAAGTAGTTCTAAGTTCTAGGGGACTGATGACCTGATAAGTTGAGTCCCATAGTGCTAAGAGCCATTTGAACCATTTGAACCAAGCCTATAACACTTCCTTGGGGAACGCCGGATAGTAGTTGTGTTTTACTCGATGACTTTCCGTCTATTACTGCGAACTGCGACCTTTCTGACAGGAAATCACGAATCCAGTCTCACAATTGAGGCGATACTCCATAGGAACGCTATTTGATTTGAAGACGCCTGTGAACAATGGCGTCGAAAGCCTTCTGGAAATCTAAAAATATGGAATCAGTTTGATATCCCCTGTCGATATCACTCATTACTTCATGAGTATAAAGAGCTAGTTGTGTTTCGCAAGAACGATATTTTCTGAATCTGTGCTATGTGTCAATAAATGGGCCTGTAATTCGGCGAATTACGTCTGCATCCCTTTTTGGGTATTAGTATGACTTGAGCAATTTTGCAGTCTTTAGGTATGGATCTTCCTGTGAGAGAGCGGTTGTATACAAGTACTAATTATAGAACTATTGTATCAGCATATTCTTAGAGGAACCTGACTGGTATACAGTTTGGAGGGGAGGCCTTGCCTATATTAAATGATTTAAGCTCCTTTGTTCCACCGAGTATATCTACCTCAATGTTTCTGATCTTGGCAGTTGTTCTTGATTAGAATTCAGGAATATTTACTTCGTGTTCTTTGGTGAAGGAGTTTCGGAAAACGGTGTTTAATAACTCTGTTTTAGTGGCACTGTCATCTGTGACTTCACCGTTGCTATCGCTCAGTGAAGGTATTGATTGCGGCTTGCCACTGGTGTGGTTTATGTATGACCAGAACCTCTTTAGGTTTTCTGCCAGTTTCCGAGACAGAGTTTAGTTCTGGAAATTATTAAGAGCATCTCGCATTGAAGCACGCGCTATATTTCGAACTTCTGCAAAACTTCGCCAATCTTGGGGATTTTGCATTCTTTTAAATTTGGCATGCTTTTTGCGTTGCTTCTGCAACAGCGATCTGACCCATTTTGTGTACCATGGGAGATCAGTACCATCACTTATTAATTTATGTGGTATATATCTCTCAATTGCCATCGATACTATGTCTCTGAAATCATTCCACATCTTTTGTACGCTTACGTGACCAGATCGGAAGGAGTGGAAACTGTCTATTAAAAAGGCGTTAGAGCATATTTATCACCTATTTTAAATAGACTGCGTTTCTTTTTGATGGTTGTAGGTGCCTAGCAGCAACCCCAAAACATTAGGAGAATGGGACCTTTTCCTGGGTCACCACTACAACTGGCGACGATGTTCATCCGGGGTAGTGAAAAACGACAATTCGTGTGACACTATTCGTCAGCAGTCGGTGCTTCCCAGTCGTAAGACCATTACAAACGCAGACGTTTGTGTTGTGGTGTTAACTGGTGCTTACGAATGGGACAATAATTCTCTGTCGGACAATATAGTCACATATCGCTATGATATACTAATTAAATGCCGTAAGTGTATTTCATTTGCTGGAGGCGCAGCAACTGGCTTCTGGAGTAAGGTTCAAATGGCTCTGAGCACTATGGGACTCAACTGCTGAGGTTATTAGTCCCCTAGAACTTAGAGCTAGTTAAACCTAACTAACCTAAGGACATCATAAACATCCATGCCCGAGGCAGGATTCGAACCTGCGACCGTAGCGGTCTTGCGGTTCCAGACTGCAGCGCCTTTAACCGCACGGCCACTTCGGCCGGCAGTAAGGTTCTTAAGTTTCTCTTCCCTGAGCCGGGCCAGAGCTGATGCATTGCGAAAGAGGCAGGTGGTCTTGGCGCTTTGAGTACGGGACAGCTTCCAACCTACTGTGGAGCTGCGGGTTCGTAGAACTGCTCGGTCAAAGCTGACCTAGTTCCCTTGTCTTCACGTCGGCATGGACCTTTGATATTCGAGCATAGTGGCTGCAGGTTTCCTGAGTATTGCTAATGTGACGAATGCAAACACTCGGAACCATATTTCACCGTCTACAGTGTGAGAAAATTTCTAAATTTTACGTTCTGGATGTAGGCAACCATTCAAGTTACTCATCATCATTATAGCTGTGGCGCGAATGTCTGAGTGAGTGAGGTGCGACACAGCAAATACAATGGGTCGACCTCTGGTTAGTATAAGTGATGGTGGAGACGTTTTGCCAGCCTTTCCCTGTGTTTTGGTGTGATTAGGGAAATTTTTGCCCGTAGGTGTGGCGGAATTCGTGAATGCTCCTCTCCTAACCGTCGTTTATTGCATGAATAGGAACGTAGGGCAGATGAGGAGACAGTGTCGGTGCGCTAGAGTGGGGGAGGGGGAGAGAAAGGTGAGGGAGAGGGGGGGCGGGGCACCTGCTCCCAGCTCGTGTAGTTTACTGAGTCCTGAAAAGGCGCTGATTTCAGCGTTAGCGCCGCCTTTGCTCTGAGCAGTTGACATTTTGCGATATTTATTCGCAAATTGTGTTGCTTCTTTAGTGGTTTCATCTACGAGCACCTTAGGTCCGTTTTTACCTTGCGTTTGCGAGCTGCACACATCTGGTATGTCAATCGCGGTTCCGTAATAGTTTTCCATATAATTTGACGTACCTACCAGTTATAAACAGTATGTTCTGTACAAATTGAGTCACTCAAGCAGTCTTTTGCTGAATTTTCTCGTACATTAATTCTTATTCCATTGTGAAAGTGACTTCGTTAATCAGTCAACTCTGATCACATTAAATTTGGAATATGGTAAACTCATTTTGAGGCGCATTACATATTTTAGCTTCAATTAAGCTATCATTTTTGACCTCATTATGTAAACCGATATTCACTTTTGCACAGAAGAATAATTGTAAAATATTTAATGTGAGAAAAATAAAGTCATGCCTTAATCCTTAGGAACGTTTTTGCTTTTGTTGTTTGTCCCACAAATGTCCCGAGGTATATAACAAAAGACAACTGGCTTTCCTTGCATATCTAAATTGCGTTCTCACTGTGGCGGAATTACATAGTAAAACAGGTGCCCCTTTTTAGAGTATTTAATGTGTGCTGCATTAAATTTAATTCATTTATATAACTAATGATAAATGAGAATTGCTTTCATTTGTATTTATCTTGGTCTTGAGATGATGGAGAGATTCAGTTACCGCAATTACGCTGTTTGTTTATTTAACGGTTTACAACGCATAGACATGCTTGCATAACGTTTCTGTGTTGACTACGAAAGTGTGGTAGGCAGTTGGCAGATTCCACTGCCGGGTCCCAGCACCTCACTGGCAAACTGACACCCACAAACCAGGAAGGCGCGGATATTTCGTTTAGCCCGGCTGCTGCTAGTCTCCGACCAACGGTGAAGGATGATACGGAGAGTTGTGGGAAGTCCGTTAGTTCTTGTCGGATGGCAGCTCACGTGTGAACGGTCTGCGACGGGTTTGGTACACAGTAAGGCGATTCACCTTTGTAGTGGTCAGACGTGGTCAACCGGAATCTTGACAACCAGAACGCCTGCTCTCGCATTGCCATTCATTCAAACAAAATTTCGCGGGTCGGGGTTTAGTGACTCTAGATGGCTCTGAGCACTATGGGACTTAACATCTGAGGTCATCAGTCCCTTAGAACTTCTTCAACCTAACTATCCTAAGGACATCACACACATCCATGCCCGAGGCAGGATTCGAACCTGCGACCGTAGCGGTCTCGCGGTGACTCTAGATACTAAGACTCAGTGACAGTGGGGAGCAAAGATCATTATATTGTCAGGGGTGGCGGGAGGGAAAGCGACACTTTGAGGACGGTGGAGTGGGCTCTTTGCTACGCTCAGAGGGTGAGGCGTGAGTGAAACACTGTAGGTTCCACTAACAGTCATTTATTGAGACTTTTTTCTTTTTGGTCATCTGTCTTCCGTCTGGCTGGATGCGGCCCGCCAGCAACTCCTCTCCTGTGCCAACGTCTTCATCTCAGAGTTTCTCTTGCAACCTACGTCTTCAATTATTTGCTGGATGTATTCCAAACCCTGTCTTCCTCTATAGTTTTTGTCCTCTACAGTTCCCTCTTGTACCATGGAAGTCATTCCCACATATCATAATAGATGACCTATCATTTTGTCCCTTCTCCATATCAGTGTTTCCCACTTTCCTCCCCGATTCTGCGCAAAACTTCATTACATGACAGTCTCCTTAATTTTTCAGCATTCGCCTGTAGCACCACATGTCAAATGCTTCGATTCTCTTCTGTTGCTGTTTTACAACAGTCCATGTTTCACTACCATACAATGGTGTACCCCAGACGTACGTTCTGAGAAATTTCTTCCTCAAATTAAGGCCAATGTCTGACACTTGTAGACTTCTCTTGGCCAGCAATGCCCTTTTTGCCAGTGCCATGTCCTCTTTGCTCCGTCCGTCATTGGTTATTTTAGTGCCTCAATTCCTTAACTTCATCTACTTCGTGAACATCAATTCTGATGTTAAGTTTCTCGCTGTTCTCATTCCAGTTACTTCTCATTACTTTCGTCTTTCTTCGATTTACTCTCAATCCACATTATGTACCCATCAGATTGTGCATTTCTTTCGGCAGATTATGTATTTCTTCTTCACTTTCGCTCATGATAGCAATGTCATCAGTGAATTGTATCACCATTGTATTTAATTCCACTCGTGAACCTTTCTTTTATTTCCATCATAGCTACTTCCATATACAGACAGAACAGTAACGGCGAAAGACAACGTTCCTGTCTTCACCGTTTTGAATCCGAGCACTTCGCTCTTTGTCATCCACTCTTATTATTTCGTCTTTGTTCTTTTACATACTGTATATTACAGTTTCTCCATACAGCTTACCCCTATTTTTCTCAGAATTTCAACGTCTTGCACCATTTTACATTGTCGAACGCCTTTTCCAGATTGACAAATTTTTCGTTAGTCTCGCTTCCATTATCAACTGCACGCCAGAATTGCCTCTGTGGTGTCTTTACCTTTCCTAAAGCCAGACTGATCGTCATTAACACATTCTCAATTTTCTTTTCCATTCCTCTGTATATTATTCTTGTCAGCAACTTGGATGCATCAGCTGTTAAACTGATTGTGTGCTAATTCTCGCACGTGTCAGCTTTTGCAGTCTGCGGAATTGTGGGGATGATATTTTTTCAAAAGTCAAATGGTTTGTCGTCAAACTCATACATTGCACACACCAACGGGAATAATCGTTAATAGTAGGACAACCTTCGTACCACCTCACTCTGCATTGTTGCCAAATTTATTCAAGATGGCGGATCCGAGATGGTGGCTATAGATGTGGCAACGTCGCAATGATATCATGGCGGGAAGTTCTAATTTTGGCGGGACAATAGGTCAGTTGGGCTACCTCGACTAACCTAATCCCCATCTTTCCCTCCCCTCCCCACCCCTCCACAAGAAAATGGCGGAAAGTTTATATTTTGGGGGTAAAAAACGTCACTTGGGTACCTCCACTAACCTAAGAAAATGGTGTGAAAATTTTTGCGGGAAAATAGTCTACCTCCACTAAGTCATCCAAACGCAACCTCTTCCTTGGAATTGGAGGGAAAAATACTCAGACTGTGCTGAGCTGCTCGATAGGATGG
This sequence comes from Schistocerca nitens, assembly GCF_023898315.1. Lineage (NCBI taxonomy): Eukaryota > Metazoa > Arthropoda > Insecta > Orthoptera > Acrididae > Schistocerca > Schistocerca nitens. Next base: position 863,549,943 of record NC_064614.1, read on the forward strand.
ACGTAAGTCTTTGTTTCCTCGGCAGACTTTATTTAAACAATTTGAGTTGTAAGAGGCAGTATCTCCATTCAGTGTGTTCACCATAAGTTACTGAGTCCAACTGACCTAGTACACAGTACTGCCACCAGATGGCGCTGTCATACTTTCTGTGATGTGATCCAAGATGGCAGTCTGTGGGAAAAATAGCGTGTACCAACAGGAACATTTAATCCAGTCATGTGTTAGATTTCGGCCAGCAGCATCAGCAACAGCACAAGAAGAAGAGGAACCATGAAGCCTCAGCAGCAGTTGTAATCCAGCACAGTCCTGCAGAAGAGGAACAAGCGGAAAAGTAAGTATCTCATACCAGATCTTTGTCTGTTGTTAGCATTATCATCATTATTATTGTTTTTTGTCTTGGATCGTATGTAGTGCTTCCTCCTCTTTGCTCAGCAGTAGCCCTCGACATGTCCAAGCCTTCAGGGTCGAGCACCAACATGTAGACCTCTACCGCCCCCGGACATGCAGCAACCCCAGCTGCCATCTTTTCAAGACCTACACTGACCTCTGAACCTGCAGCAGCACCAACCTCCAGCGTGTCTGAACCTGTAGCGACCACGTGAGATCCTGTAGCATACATAGACCACTTACTGGAGAAGGACAAGGAGTTGTTATTGTCCATCCCACTCATTGATTTGTGTGATGAGGACACGCAGTCTGCTCCCAACACATCGAACACTGTTGGTGCTCCTAAAAAACAACAAGATGGAGGACAGTACTGGTCACCAACATACAACCCATCCCAGCAGAGCATCCCTGTGTTAGAGCAGGCACAGAGTGCAGAGGCACAGGACAAGAAGGCATCAAGTGTACCAAGCTTTTCAGTTCAACATGCAGTTTAACTCCCAGTGAGACGAAATGTGTAAACATTGGTATAGAAGCACATCCTGGCTGGGGGTTGCATGTAATAACAGAAATTGTAAATGCATCGAAGGGTGTGTCAATTTCTGCGCTGGACTGGGGCGAAATATGTCGTGCAGAGCGTAACATCAATCATCAGATGACTACAGAGTATTATCGAACTCGGACCCCCCGCCCCCCAGACATTTGCCTTACTGGTATGACACTACCTGTTACAACAGTGTATGATGACAGTGCACTATGTGTGAAATTGAGTGACAAATCTGTTTATCTATGGCACGCCTCTGTTATGAACTTACACATTTTGGATATTGTGATACACCTTGCGTTGGAGAGATTGAATCGTTGGTTGCCGAGCATAAGCTCTGCATACAATGATGTTGTAACTTCCTACGTGTGCACAGTGTACATTTTGATGATTTGGAGCAGTACCTTTGTTTTCACATGAACGCTGAACCAAAAGAGAAACAGATTAAATGGGAGTGTGAAAAACCCGAATAGTGTGAGGTATCCATTGGTTTGAGAGAGAAAGATACGCGCGGAATTTATTGCATATCAAAAAGCTTTGTTTAGGAAATACTGTGCAGGTGTGAAGAAGAAGTGTGTATATACATAATCTCAAACTGTGTTAGTGTTTTATTTCATACCTCTTTCATCATAATCCAAGTATTACTCTTATTAATATCATTATTTTTCAATGCTACACCTATAATGAAGCAGCAGCAGACAATCACGCCAAACATCGCCTAACCAGTTATTGACAAAATGAATGATCATGTTACTCTTGACGGAAAAAGTATATATAGCTGATTTATCTGTATAGCAAATATAGCTCAGTCAGTTAAGTGATGGAGCTACACATACTATTACTCTCCCTTCAAGTGTATCTTCTACATATGCCAACTACTTGTCAGTACCTGGCTTAGTTAGTATCATGGGAGGGTAGGTGAAAGATCCTCATCACAAGGACTTTGTTCTCGGTGAGTGGTCCTGTGAAGATGCAAAAGAGGGCCTAAAGAAGAAGAAGAACGGAATTCTCCTTCCTGGTAATATACGAGCAATTATTGTAGGTCCATCCAATTGTGGCAAGACTAATGTCCTCATGACGCTGCTAACACATGCAGTCCGATTTGAACATGTTTGTGTATTCTCAAAAACACTGTTTCACCCCAAGTATCAGCTATTACAGGAGATATTGCGCTGTGTAAAGGGTGTTAATACACAACATTAAGCAAAAGCAGAGATATACCCCCACTTGAAAAAATTTACGAAACCAGTTGCCGACTGAAGAGCTCCGCGTTATCATGCCATTTTACCCACAAAGATAATGAAGAGTTGTCTCTTCAACACCAGAATCAACTATCGGGGGTGCGATAATTTGATGCAGAGCGCCGCACTGCATTTAATGGCAGGATACTGCATATCATTGACTACTTTTAGAAACTCCATTTGAGAGACTGCAGGGCACTCTCACTTTTGATACAGTGTCATGCTGCTATATTTACTACTATCTGACTCAATTCAGCAGTTAATGCTCTTGTTTGTGTGCTCTAGTGAATGCATAGGGGTAGGCTTTACCTGTGTTTGAAGGAAGAGGGTGCCCAGCTAATTGACAAGTAAAAGTGTACGGTGGCTGAGAGCTGAGGGGAGCTTTTTTCTGCAGAACCTGGGTGAATACTTTTGGCGACAGCCAAGTCCCTGGGTCTCATTGTGTAGGTGGCGCCATTTAGTCGGCGGCCGCCTCGAGTTAGGCTGAATAGCAATGAGGAGTCGATGCAGCTATGAGCAGCACATTGTAAGATCTGATGGTTGGCAGTAAAGCAGAGTATGAGCTCTTGTTTGGTAGAAAGCGGATGAGACAGCTGAGAGCGTCTGAGAATTCTGCGCGACAGGGCAGTGGCGCCCAGGCGTCAAGACTCTGCTGAAAAACATATTTGTGAAGGCATGAGGCTTTTAGCGAGTTTATGGCCGTTCTTTGGAAAGTTCAAAATGGATGCAACAGGGGAGATAAACGATTCTTCTATGGAGGGTTGCGGTTCCATCCAAGTCATGCTTTTGGCAAATACACAGCGTAAATGTGTGGGAAAGAGGGTGTGAAGCTGAATCCTTTTTGCTTTTCTCCAAATTAATTTTTAAAGTCGCTGGTTGGTCAACTCTGTGTATGCAGAGCGGTGGGAGGGGGGGGGGGGGGGAGGACGGTCTCCCTCCTTCGAATGCCGAGCTCATCCAGCTCGTGATTGGTTTGTACTAAAGTGTGTGTAGTCTAAGTATGTAAATGTGCTATGATACTGGAGGAAAGCTGTAGAGAAAGAGAAGATCGTTCTTGTACTGGTGCTTCACTAGTAAAGAAAAGCAGGTCTTTACCTAGATGGTGAGACTTGTGTCCTTTGCTAGCGTGCCTCTTAGATCCTGGTCAGTCACCATCTGAACCATCAGAGGTACTGCTTCTTGCATCACTCACACAGCGAGTTATGTGTGGGTGTAGTTATTTGTTTTGTGTTGGCTGTCTAAAAGTTTGACATATTCTGTCCCACGTAGTTGTATCACGGAGTCAGATTGGTTTGGCATACCCAGCAAACGGGTCCACCTGCACACTGGAATCCACCAGGGTTTCAGAGACTCATAGGGAAGCTGAACACGAAACTGCCGTTAATAACAGATGGCCGCTGTCCATGACTGCAGTTAGAGAGCGCCTTGTGATGTGCTGCCCTCACCTGTAGAGGGGTAAATTATTCGACGCTACAGTGTGGGGCTACAATATCTGCTTCTCAGCGCCTTGTTCTTTGGAACCATATTTTTCTTGGTGGAATAGTAGAATACAGATTCTTGATAGTGGCACAGTTCTTGGGCCATACCGCGGATTCATATTTATGAAGTCAGATAAAGCAATTAGTTGTGGTTAGTGTGGTGTGTTGATCCGCAGATGATCACTTTGTTTACCATATTACTGCATATTACTGAAAGCATTTGTCGGATAAAAATGTTTGTGTGGCGTTTCTTCAGCCATCTGTTGTCATATGATGTTTAGAATGAACAAATCAATTGTTATTTGGACAACTCCTCCCAGTGTTCTGATTCACATTATCGTTGACATTTTATTAAAGTCTTGGTTGAAACTGAGAGAGGCCAGAAGGTTGCAAGTTTCCTCGACAGGAAAGCATGCCCTTAGAAAACCAACAAGGTCGCAGTGCCCTCCTGCCAGGTTCTCGATCCTCATGAACGGGATTCGCTCCTCAAAGGCGTCTGCAATCACCGAGTATTCTAACTGTGGTACGGTATCACTGACCTGATGTCCTTCACTAGAAGGATAGGAGAGAGAAGTTCCACTAGCCACAGTATCTTCTCTATTTTTATTAATGCTATTCTGAGTCCACCCTGTTGACGATGGTGTTGGGGAGGGGCAAGTCGGTATGCGCTGAGGCACACACATCTTGCATTTACGCCGATTCTGATGAGGCTGATATGATGATGACAGAGCAGCCTGCTGAGGTTCTACCAGGTCAGACCGATTGCAACAGCTGGGCAGAGGTGATGGTCCCCTACGCTTTTGTTGCTGTTGCTGCAAACCCCACCTGGTAACTTAGGGGGGGGGGGGTTCGTTGCTTGGCCCACAGACGCCAGAGCGGCGGTGCTGGGGTGGCGACAATGGCTTCCCGTGCAGCGACTAGTGGCCCCCATATAGGCGATGTGTGCCTTACCGGGCGCCACTTTTGGAGGAAGAAGGTTTAACCACCACCGGCATGTGCATCACACTGTGTTGCGACTGCAGAGAGGCAACCACTATAGAAGAAGTGATGAAAATAGTTACGTACATTGCTTACCACTGCTGCTGCAGTGAAAGAAACAATTCTGACCATCACAAGGTTATAAGCAGAGTGAGTAATTACCTATTTTGTTCTAGCTCCAAGGCATTAACACTTCATTAGGCGACTCATCCACATGCTCAAAGAAGTCATCATCATCATCATCATCTGATAGTGCCAAATCACAGCGCCTTTCCCCCTCCTCCTCTAGTTCGGTGGCGCTTTGTCTGACCCATTCAGGCTTGTAATGATCCCCGTCAGAATCGACGTCTGGCAATTGGTCTGTCTCGCCTATAACAACAAGAAACAAGATATATAAACCGAAAAACAAGTATGAAATAAGAAAATTTTGAATCGCTACTATAGAAGAACAAATTTTAATGAAAATTATACTCACATGGCAATATTGGCTGTGAACCTACCACAGGAGGCTGGACTTTGAGAGTCTGCCATGGTCCAGCCCCCTCCCATCTCTCCTCACCTGGAATTGTACTATGACAAGGAGATGGAATTAATAAGGCGAATTTAACACACGCACGAAAATTTACACTAAAAATACAAATTATTTACTCACTTGGTAATCCTGTCTCCAGAACTGTATGCCTCTTGAAACTACTCTCTGAATAGTTGCTGCTGCTACCTCTCATCGTCTTGGAACCGATTTCCTGAAAAACTCTTCAATAAATTAATAAACTATATTCCATGCAGTGACTTGAGTCCCATTAATTGTTTAAATAAACAATATTCCACACATTGTCTAAATTATTTAAACAATATTACATATACTGCAATCGATTTCCTGACAAATTCTTTAACTAAAGAAATAAACTATATACTATACATTGCTATAAATAATTAAACAATATTCCATACATAGTCTAAAGTGTTTAAACAAGATTCCTTTCACTGATATCGCATTCCGTCCGAATTACCAATCAACTGAGGTTTTTCCTATCAATTTCCAGGAGGATGGGAGGGAGGGAGTGGGTTACCACAGGGGGATGGGTTAGTTAATTGGTCAATTTAATTAAGTAGTCAATGAAATTAATAAGAGTGAGAGGGGCTATTCCAGTACCTTTATCAGCGAGGGAGAGGAGGTGAGTTGGTTTCCTGAGGGATGGGGTGGAGAGAGAGGAGGAGGGATTGGTGGAGGAACAATAGGTTTAGTAACTGTCAATCAAAAGAAAGGATTCTCTTAGCAGAACAATAGGTTCTGTCAATCAAAAGGAAGGATGGTCTTGACATAACAATGGGTTAATGACCTGTCAATCAAAGAAGAACATTAGGTTTGCACCTGAGTGCATAGCTGCCCCTGATGTAGGCAACCCACACTACCAAAATTTTCCACAACATAGTTGGCCCTGCTACTATCGTTTTTTGCCACTTTCCCCAATGATTTTAGAAATTCTGATTGAATGTTATCTATCACTTCTGCCTTATTTGATCTTAAATCCTTCAAAGCTCTTTTAATTTCTGATTCTAATACTGGATCCCCTATCTCTTCTAAATCGACTCCTGTCTTCTCTTCTGTCTCATCATACAAATATTCCCCCTCATAGAGGCTTCCAACGTATTCTTTCCACCTATCTGCTCTCTCCTCTGCAATTAGCAGTGGAACTCCCATTGCACTCTTGATGCTACCACTATTGCTTTTAATGTCGCAGAAGGTTGTTTTGACTTTCCTGTATGCTGAGTCTGTCCTTCCGACAATCATTTCTTTTTCGATTTGTTCACACTTTCCATGCAGCCATTTCGTTTTAGCTTCCCTGCACTTCCTATTTATTTCATTCCTCAGCGACTTGTATTTCTGTATTCCTGAGTTTCTAAGGACATTTTTCTACTTCCTCCGTTCATTGATCAAATGAAGTATTTCTTCTGTTAACCATGCTGTCTTCCCAGTTACCTTCTTAGTACCTATGATTCTCTTTCCAAATTCTGTGATAGCTCTTTTTAGAGATATCCATTCCTCTTCAACTGTAGTGCCTACTGAGCCATTCCTTATTGTTGTAGCTACAGCCTTAGAGAACTTCATCCATGTCTCGTCATTCCTTAGTACTTCTGTATTTCACTTCTCTGCATATTGATTCTTCTGGACTAATGTCTTAAATTTCAACCTACTCTTCATTACTACTATATTGTGTTCTGAGAGATAAGACCCTTTAAACAAACAGAGCAGTACAATGTGTTTCAAGACAATCAATTCCTCGCAGCTGCGGAGCGGCGGAGTCGTAGTGTGGAGATTCCAGTGACCGCTGGTACTCCGGCGGCTAGTGTTGCAGCGGGACGCTAGCGGCGTATTCTTCCATTCAGTACAGTAACAGTGACTCGCTTCGGCGGTGGCGCGGTCTTCTCCTTGTGAATTTCATTGTTGAGTTCCTACCAAGCGGCTAAGCCGTGGCATGGAGTGCTCCGTCCCGGAATCGAGCTAGCGACCTTCAGGTTCGGCCTCTTCTGGCGGAGTTGAGCACCTGGGTAAGTACAACATGAGCTTCTTTCTGGTAACACCTGGAATGGCATCTTCTGCGTTCACCAATTGGAGCTGTACCGACATCTTCAACTGTCAAACCGAGTAGCGGATAAGACGTTGCAGCGAAGTATGACGTCCGCTGACTAACCGTCGGTACGTCCGTCCAGACGGCGTTTCTTCGTGTCTTCTTTCTCCCCTCGAAGGACGCCTCCATGCCCGTTAGTGGTAGGTATTTGTTCGGTGTTTTCACCAATGTCACAAAGTTTCTACGGCGACTGACTCCTCGGTCGTTGATCTATGCTTCTCACGTTGGGCAGAAACGTGACCAACGTCGGCACATGTGCCCGCTTTCCATTGTTTTACCCCCATTCTGGCGTGGTCGGGCATTGGCCTGTCGTCCTTCTCCGCATCACCAGACACGTCATGCACGTGAGTTCCGTATGCTGACAGTTCCTGGACCATTCACCGCTGATGTGCGAACTTTGCTGGCCGTTGTTCTCCTCGGAAGCATTGCCCGTCTGCTCGGTCGTTGATCTGCTCAAGTGCTGACTGCTGCTGCGAAAACTCTGCTGGTGTTCGGCCTTCTCATGTTGGGCAGAAACGTGAGCAATGTCGACACACGTGCCGGCTTTCCTAGTTCGACTGCTGCCGCTTCCGAATATTGTGGCTTGACGTTCAATGTTCGCTTAACCTATAATACGACTTTACGTATTTTTCTGCCGGATCTCTGCTTTGAACAAGCAAAAAAACATATAATTACTATACATAGTTATTATACACTCTACAGTAACATCAATTTCGCATCCGAATGCCCGTCAGAGTTCGATAAGGCATGATTTGACCAGCTGCTCAAATTCAGACCCACAATAAGACTCCTTTCAAACTCGGTCAGGTGCTGATAACTCTCACACGAGTATACGATATCCTTGTCCTTTGCAAATATTAATCTCCATCCGAGAACAACACTGGAAACTACAAACGCTAGAAACGAACTACACTAATTCACTCTTGCGGCCGTTCCACGTGTCAAGGAGAACTGCCATTGATTTACATACCCGCCAAGTACAAAGTTGCATTTACATTCGACCATATCTTCTTGGCGCTTCACTTCGTTCGTCACAAGTGTATTAAAAGTAATAGCAGGAATGTGAAATACGTCTGCAAATATAATGGAAGTCAAATGAAAGCAAAACAAATAGAAAAAAATAAGTAAACTGTTTCAAAAGTCGTCTCCATAACTGTTAACACATTCATCTCACTCTGGGACAAGGCGTGTACTTCTTCGCCCGAAGGAAATCCACACCCACGAGTGTCTTTCATCAGGCCATCAAAAATATGGAAATCGCACTGGAGAGATCGTAACTGAACGGAGGATCTGTAAGTGCTTTCCAGCGAGACTTCTGCAGTGCAGTCGGATCAACCTTGGCAACATTTGTACTCGCGCTGAAGAAAGGCATTCGTGACCTTTGCCTTCCTTCGGACGAAGAGTGCGCCCCTAGGAACAATCATGGTTCTGTAGGCAACCGCATACCTTTTTCCGCGAAGGCACTAACCGTCTTGTCTCACAGAGGGTTAAAGTGTTAACAGTTATGGCGATTACTTTTGTAATAATGAACAGTTTGCTTACCTTTTCTTCCACCTTTCTCGTTTTCTTAAGCAAATAATAATAATTAAAAACGAAACAACGAAACAGGTATGTTGAGGATGTGGTAGTTCGATGTGACGTCTGCAGTTTTATTACAGTCTGGCAGTCGATCACCCTGCAGTAGCTGTATAATGGGCTGCGGTGCAGGTGTTCCATACATTTTCGATGTACTGGGAGCGACTGGGTCGTGCTTGTACCCGTAAACTGTACAGGTGTTGTCCCCGGCTAGTAGATCACAGAATGTGGACGGAGACTTAGGACAGAACCCAACTAAATATCACTGCAATATAGTTTGTTATAACAAGTCTGAAGATGTCAAGGCCGGCCGGAGTGGCCGTGCGGTTCTAGGCGCTACAGTCTGGAACCGAGCGACCGCTACGGTCGCAGGTTTGAATCCTGCCTCGGGCATGGATGTGTGTGATGTCCTTAGGTTAGTTAGGTTTAATTAGTTCTAAGTTCTAGGCGAGTGATGACCTCAGAAGTTAAGTCGCATAGTGCTCAGAGCCATTTGAACCATTTTTGAAGATGTCAAAGTAAGCATTATATCGAAATTCTTATTGTTCATGAAGGTATTTCACATGATTACTTTTTACTCTAGCATAGATTTCAATATCTTCTATTACACAAACTAAGCTATCTTTTTGTGACGTCGTAAGCTTTCCCGGCGTAATAAGCCTCGAAAGTCTCTTGAGGTTTGCTGCCGGATCCTAAAATCAACTATATTCCCATATTTCGGCAACCCAACTGGTCGCCATCTTCAGGAGAATGCTGCTTCTGCTGATGAGTCCCGCTGAGTAGCATTCTCCTGAAGATGGCGACCGGTTGTGTCACCGAAATATCGAATCGAGTTGATTTTAGGATCCGGCAGCAAACCCGAGGAAACTTCCAAGGTATCTTTTTGTTCATCAGCATTTGGTCACCAGTGGTAAAACTAGACAATGCCCGGCATTTAATCTGATTTTAAGTTTTTACTTACTTTCATCCATTATTTATTTAGTATATTGTTTGTCAATTTAGAGAACAACTACGTGTCTGCTGCATCGCTGCCAAAAAAGGTAAATGACCTTACTTTACATATTTGTTTTTTTTCTACATAAAAGTTTCATAATCTATAAAATGCCCCATTTCTATTTTTCTCTTAGATATCTGATGGCTGTAAAGCGTAAATCGCATATCCATGGAAATTAAATATGACTAGGACAGTGAATTCAACAATTTATCTAAATCTCGAGCTCCTGTTTTCACTTCCGAGATCAAAGAAAACTTATTTTGCACTCATAATACTTTACTAAATTCCATAGATTTTAAAATCGTCGAAAAGAACAATTTTTTTGGCTAAATATTCCTGGTTCAACCGTTTGTTGAAAACTACTTTAGAAAGCACTGATTCCGTCGTTCCTTTGTTGAATAATTTAAAGGTTATGAAGGAAAACACAATATTTTATTTTACAGACTGATTTTCGACTGTTAGTTCCAGCATTACCAGCATCAGGAACGCAGATAAATATTTATGTCTGTGAATCTTTTATGGGCCGGAAGATTTTAAACTACAGCATCTGCTGAGTACCTCATTTGCTTTTCACAGATGACCATTTTTAATGTATGATTTGGGACTAAAACGAGAGATATTACGTAACCGAAAGTGCAATGTGCTTCTATTTAACTTAGTTAAAACATGTTACACATTAAATAATGAATTAAATTACAAATTACATCAACCCTTCTGGGAATAATATATACTGAACAACAAACGTCGATGATTTGTTCCAAAGGGATGGCTGAACAAGGTAATCTTGTCTTTAAAAGGTTCAATAATACAAGCAGCTAAAATATTAGTAACTATATTAAGCATATAATGAAGAAACTGTGAGTTTTCTAAGCAAAATTATAAACAGGGAAAGAAAAACTATAGCATCTGAAAACTGGGGCATGTCAGTAAGAGGGATAATTTACAAAATGTTCTGGCTGGAGTTATGAGTATTATCTGCAGTTAGAAGTGGCGAGTAAGGGAACTGTGTCTGAGTATTGAGTACTAAACTTGGCAAAATTACTATTATTCCAAGATAGCTCATCTTCCTCCGTTTATGGATGTGATGCAAAACTTGTTGTGCCTAGTAACTATGGCCGTCTTCAAGCAGATGTTACCCAAAAGTAGTGCTTTCTTTCCTGAGTCTTCAACTTCTATGGTGTTCCTTCACCTGGGTGCATAGTTCCCCGCCAGAATGACCTATATAGAAATTGCCACAATCACAAGAGATTTTTGTACTCCACACTTTTGCAAAGCTGAAGTGCTATCTTTACCACGGAGAAAAATGTGTCCCATAGCGAGAGAAAATAGAATGATATTTTAAAGTTCCTTTATTTAAGGGTTGTGTATGATGCTGACAAAAACGTCGACAACCGATTTGTAAAACAAAATGAAAATATGAAGAAAAGCATTTTGAGCCACCAGCTGCGCATATACACGTTTATTCTCGGGTTCTCGGGTTCTGCCGAAATTTTTACAAAGGTACAGACGGTGTTTAGAAAGGATAGATTGCATGCAACCGGTGGTGGAGTGTTCGTCGCTGTTAGTAGTAGTTTATCCTGTAGTGAAGTAGAAGTGGATAGTTCCTGTGAATTATAATGGGTGGAGGTTACACACAACAACCGAACTAGGTTAATAATTGGCTCCTTTTACCGACATCCCGACTCAGCAGCATTAGTGGCAGAACAACTGAGAGAAAATTTGGAATACATTTCACATAAATTTTCTCAGCATGTTATAGTCTTAGGTGGAGATTTCAATTTACCAGATATAGACTGGGACACTCAGATGTTTAGAACGGGTGGTAGGGACAGAGCATAGAGTGACATTATACTGAGTGCACTATCCGAAAATTACCTCGAGCAATTAAACAGAGAACCGACTCGTGGAGATAACATCTTGGACCTACTGATAACAAATAGACCCGAACTTTTCGACTCTGTATGTGCAGAACAGGGAATCAGTGATCATAAGGCCGTTGCAGCATCCCTGAATATGGAAGTTAATAGGAATATAAAAAAAGGGAGGAAGGTTCATCTGTTTAGCAAGAGTAATAGAAGGCAGATTTCAGACTACCTAACAGATCAAAACTAACATTTCTGTTCCGACACTGACAATGTTGAGTGTTTATGGAAAAAGTTCAAGGCAATCGTAAAATGCGTTTTAGACAGGTACGTGCCGAGTAAAACTGTGAGGGACGGGAAAAACCCACCGTGGTAAAACAACAAAGTTAGGAAACTACTGCGAAAGCAAAGAGAGCTTCACTCCAAGTTTAAACGCAGCCAAAACCTCTCAGACAAACAGAAGCTAAACGATGTCAAAGTTAGCGTAAGGAGGGCTATGCGTGAAGCATTCAGTGAATTCGAAAGTAAAATTCTATGTACCGACTTGACAGAAAATCCTAGGAAGTTCTGGTATTACGTTAAATCAGTAAGTGGCTCGAAACAGCATATCCAGACACTCCAGGATGATGATGGCATTGAAACAGAGGATGACACGCGTAAAGCTGAAATACTAAACACCTTTTTCCAAAGCTGTTTCACAGAGGAAGATCGCACTGCAGTTCCTTCTCTAAATCCTCGCACAAACGAAAAAATGGCTGACATCGAAATAAGTGTCCAAGGAATAGAAAAGCAACTGGAATCACTCAACAGAGGAAAGTCCACTGGACCTGACGGGATACCAATTCGATTCTACACAGAGTACGCGAAAGAACTTGCCTCCCTTCTAACAGCCGTGTACCGAAAGTCTCTAGAGGAACGGAGGGTTCCAAATGATTGGAAAAGAGCACAGGTAGTCCCAGTCTTCAAGAAGGGTCGTCGAGCAGATACGCAAAACTATAGACCTATATCTCTGACGTCGATCTGTTGTAGAATTTTAGAACATGTTTTTTGCTCGAGTATCATGTCGTTTTTGGAAACCCAGAATCTACTATGTAGGAATCAACATGGATTCCGGAAACAGCGATCGTGTGAGACCCAACTCGCTTTATTTGTTCATGAGACCCAGAAAATATTAGATGCAGGCTCCCAGGTAGATGCTATTTTTCTTGACTTCCGGAAGGCGTTCGATACGGTTCCGCACTGTCGCCTGATGAACAAAGTAAGAGCCTACGGAATATCAGACCAGCTGTGTGGCTGGATTGAAGAGTTTTTAGCAAACAGAACACAGCATGTTGTTATCAATGGAGAGACGTCTACAGACGTTAAAGTAACCTCTGGCGTGCCACAGGGGAGTGTTATGGGACCATTGCTTTTCACAATATATATAAATGACCTAGTAGATAGTGTCGGAAGTTCCATGCGGCTTTTCGCGGATGATGCTGTAGTATACAGAGAAGTTGCAGCATTAGAAAATTGTAGCGAAATGCAGGAGGATCTGCAGCGGGTAGGCACTTGGTGCAGGGAGTGGCAACTGTCCCTTAACATAGACAAATGTAATGTGTTGCGAATACATAGAAAGAAGGATCCTTTATTGTATGGTTATATGATAGCGGAACAAACACTGGTAGCAGTTACTTCTGTAAAATATCTGGGAGTATGCGTGCGGAACGATTTGAAGTGGAATGATCATATAAAATGAATTGTTGGTAAGGCGGGTACCAGGTTGAGATTCATTGGGAGAGTGCTTAGAAAATGTAGTCCATCAACAAAGGAGGTGGCTTACAAAACACTCGTAAGACCTATACATGAGTATTGCTCATCAGTGTGGGTTCCGTACCAGATCGGATTGACGGAGGAGATAGAGAAGATCCAAAGAAGAGCGGCGCGTTTCGTCACAGGGTTATTTGGTAAGCGTGATAGCGTTACGGAGATGTTTAATAAACTCAAGTGGCATACTCTGCAAGAGAGGCGCTCTGCATCGCGGTGTAGCGTGCTCGCCAGGTTTCGAGAGGGTGCGTTTCTGGATGAGGTATCGAATATATTGCTTCCCCCTACTTATACCTCCCGAGGAGATCACGAATGTAAAATTAGAGAGATTAGAGCGCGCACGGAGGCTTTCAGACAGTCGTTCTTCCCGCGAACCATACGCGACTGGAACAGGAAAGGGAGGTAATGACAGTGGCACGTAAAGTGCCCTCCGCCACACACCGTTGGGTGGCTTGCAGAGTATAAATGTAGATGTAGATGTAGTTCAGTTTTAGCAGTCATCCTCACAGAGGAATATAAAGTAAAGAAACAGAAAAACATATCTAGTATACACAGACAAGCTTTCAACATAAACACACATACGTGAGGGGAACAGTCACCTGGAAAATACTTACAAAGCTGTAAATCAATGGATCAAAAATACATTAAATTCAAACATGATACAGTTGCATGTCCAGTAAAAATTTGCTTCGTAACAACATTCACAAATTTAATAACCTTCAATGCACTAAATACCATAGACGTACAATGATGTATACTATATGACTCTTAGCTGCTAACAGCTAGTAGTTCAGGCTTATAGAGGCACACGTTACACACTAACTGTCAAAGACAAAACTGACGGATTGTAAGAACACGTGAAGATCTGTAGCCATAGAACGCAGGACCTACGCTTTAGTGAAGGCTGGCAATAATCGTCAATACTCTCAACAAGCTTCCACAACATTAGTGTAGTGACATTTCGTCTAATCATAATAAATCATTTAATACAATCACGAGTGTCAAAATGGAGTTAAGGGAATCTCGAGTGAATCGTGAAGCCACAATAAGGCAGTCAAATAAAATAACACTCTAGAAACGATGAGATACAATATCAGTCTTGTTTTTCCTGTTAGATAGTTTTAGAACAATAGTAAAAATTACACATCACCGTTATCGCCCTTTTTATTGAAAACAGCTTGTAAAAACCGTGAGTACGGTGTAGTGTGAAATTAAATTTACAAAATTAAAAATAGATAATACTGATCGAAAACCGTGAAGCTCTTAGGTTCATTATACCTGTATATGAGTTGCAATAATATAAATCAAACACAATTACATTGATGTACTAAACCTATACCTTGGGCAACTAAGCGTTAAACGTCAGTTCCTATTTATACTATGCCTAAATAGAATAAATAAAAATATAAAACAAAGTAAACAAATAATGTTTAATAGTTAAAAAAGAGGCACACTACAAACGATGATATTTAAAATTGTCTGTTGCAGTCTAAATCGCCAGGACAGAAGGAACGAAGGAAGGAAGGAAGGGAGGAACGAAGAGTGTTTTTAACGTCCCGTCCACATAGAGACTTAGAGACGGAGTACAAGCTCGTATTGTGTCAAGGACGAGAATGAAATCGGCCGTGTTCTTTCATTGGAATCAACCAGGCAGTTTCCATGAGAATTTTAGGGAAATCACGGAAAACCTAAATCTGGATGGCCGTCCCCGGATTTGAACCGTCACCTTCCCTAATGCAAGTCCTGTGTGGTAACCGCTGCGCCACTTCGCTCGTTCTAAATGACCAACGGATACAGCGTGGTTGTATCTCTGTTGCTCTTGTTGTCTTCAGTCCGAAGACTGGTTTGATGCAGCTCTCCATCCTGTCCAAGCCACTTCATCTCCGAGTGACTACTGCTACCTACATTCTTCTGAATCTGCTTACTGTATTTATCTCTTGATCTCCCTCTACGATTTTTATCTCACTTCTTAGACGTTTGGATTGCCTTTAGTCTGCTCCATTTACTGCATTTTTATATATTCTCCTTTCATCGATTAAATTCAGAATCTCTTGTATTACCCAAGAATGTCTACTAGCCCTCGTCTCCTTACCTACTTGATCCTCTCCTGCCTTCACACTATTTCATGTCTCAAAGCTATCCAGTATTCTTGTGATGTATTCCTTTCCCCTGTTCTTGTCAATCGTCGCATAATGTTCCTTCTGAAACGCTCTACAACCTCCGTTTCTCTCAGTTTATCTATGTCTCATTTCCTTAAAATCTGCCATTTTGCAGTTTCTTAAGTTTTAATGTACAGATTATAGCCACATCTGCTCCTCTAACTGTCTTACAATTTAAAATCTGGCTCCGAAATCTCTATCTTACCATTATATCAATCTGAAACCTTCCGGTGTTTTCAGGTCTCTTCCAAGTACACAACCTTCATTCATGATTCTTAAACCAAGTGTAAGCTATGATTGAATTATGTTCTGTGCAAAATTCTACCAGGAGGCTTCCTCTTTCATTCCTTTCCCCCAGTCCACATTCACCAACTACTTTTCCTTCTCTACCTTTTCCTACTAAAGATTCCCAGTCCCCCATAACTATTAAATTTTCGTTTCCCTTCACTATCTGAATAATTTCTTGTATCTCACCATAAATTTTTCTCTACCTCCTCCTCACTTGCGGAGCTAGTTTGCTTATAAACTTGTACTACTGTGGTGGGCGTGGGCTTGGCTACAATAAGGCGTTCACTGTGCTGTTCATAGTAGCTTATCAGCATTCCTGTTTCTTTTATTTATTAGTAAACCAAGTTCTGCACTACCCCTATTTGATTTTCTATTTATAACCTTGTATTCACCTGAACATGTCCTGTTCCTCCTGCCACCGAACTTCACTAATTCGTAGTATATACGTACAGGGTGTTACAAAAAGGCACGGCCAGACTTTCAGGAAACATTCCTCACTCACAAATAAAAGATGTTATGTGGACATGTGTCCGGAAACGCTTAATTTCCATGTTAGAGCTCATTTTAGTTTCGTCAGTATGTACTGTACTTCCTCGATTCACCGCCAGTTGGCCCAATTGAAGGAAGGTAATGTTGACTTCGGTCCTTGTGTTGACATGCGACTCATTTCTGTGGACGATTGGGCAGGCATTGTTGATGATGTCTTGATTGGGCCCCATGTTCTTCCACCTACGCTCAATGGAGCACGTTATCATGATTTCATACGGGATACTCTACCTTTGCTGCTAGAACATGTGCCTTTACAAGTACGACACAACATGTGGTTCATGCACGATGGAGCTCCTGCACATTTCAGTCGAAGTGTTCGTACGCTTCTCAACAACAGATTCGGTGACCGATGGATTGGTAGAGGCGGACCAATTCCATGGCCTCCACGCTCTCCTGACCTCAACCCTCTTGACTTTCATTTATGGGGGCATTTGAAAGCTCTTGTCTACGCAACCCCGGTACCAAATGTAGAGACTCTTCTTGCTCGTATTGTGGACGGCTGCGATACAATACTCCATTCTCCAAATCTGCATCAGCGCATCAGGGATTCTATGTGACGGAAGGTGGATGCATGTATCCTCGCTAACGGAGGACATTTTGAACATTTCCTGTAACAAAGTGTTTGAAGTCATGATGGTACGTTCTGTTGCTGTGTGTTTCCATTCCATGATTAATGTGATTTGAATAGAAGTAATAAAATGAGCTCTAACATGGAAAGTAAGCGTTTCCGGACACATGTCCACATAACACATTTTCTTTCTTTGTGTGTGAGGAATGTTTCCTGAAAGTTTGGCCGAACCTTTTTGTAACACCCTGTATAACTTTACCCTATACACTTCCGTTTTTAAGTTTTCTAAGGTACCTGTCCGATTAAGGAATCTGACATTCCAAGTTCCTATTCGTAGAGCGCCAGTTCTGTTTCTCTTGATAATGACGTCCTCCTGAGTAGTCTCCGACCGGAGATCCGAATCGGGGACTATTTTTCCTTCGGTATGTTTTACCCAAGAGTATACCATCATCTTTTACCCATACAGTAGAGCTGCAGGCCTCGGGAAGAATTAAAGCTATAATTTCCCCTTGCTTTCAGTCATTCTCAATACCAACACATAAGGCCGTTTTGGTTGATGTTACAAGACCAGATCAGTTAATCACCCAGACTGTTGCCCCTGCGACTACTGAAAAATCTGCTGCCCCTCTTCAGAAACCACACGTTTATCTGGCCTCTCAATAGATACCCCTTTGTTGTAGTTACACATACATGACAGCTATCGATATCGCTGAGGCATGGAAGCCTCCCCACCAATGGCAAGGCCTAAGGTTCAAGTGTTTTGTATTGTGTATTGTTTAACTTATGTAACGACACTGTTACATTAATTTTGGACCATGATATATAACTGTAGTTTAAAATAAATTTTCATATAAATTGTGAGCCTGTATGGTAGGTATCTTATATGTAATGGTAATTTCTTCTTCTTATGAGTGTTTAAACCGTTGTTTCAGGCATCTACTGTCTTTTCTAAGTAATGATGTTCTGAAATAAGTTGGACATGTTACAACATGTTGTGTACAATATCTAGGTTAGTAATTACCTGAGGTATAGCTCCAGTGAATCTGGCCAGCACAGTCTGTGTTGGGTCTTTTGTTTAACGATTATCCATAACTTGATTACAGTGCTTAATATTTATGTATATTCCACTTATGCATTGAACAAATAGTAACTGACTGCTTTTTAAGGCTTTAGGTGCCCAAGGTATACGTTTAGTGTATCAATGTAACTGCGTCTAATTTCGTCTATTAGCACTCATATCCAGGTTACTGAACCTAATTGGTTCATGGTTTTCGGTTGCTATTATCAGTTATTTTTTTAAACCTACTTTCACACTACACCTTCCTCACAAATTTCACACGTTGTTTTCCACAGCCGTCCGGAGTGGTCGAGCGGTTCTAGTCACTTCAGTCTGGAACCGCGCGACCGCTACGGTCGCAGGTTCGAATCCTGCCTCGGGCATGGATGTGTGTGATGATGTCCTTAGGTTTAAGTAGTTTCTAAGTCTAGGGGACTGATGACCTTAGATGTTAAGTCCCGTAGTGCTTAGAGCCATTTGAACCATTTGTTAAGAAGCGATAATCGTGATGCGTAATTTCTATTATTGTTCTAATGCTGTCTAACAGATAAAAAGGACTGATACTGTACCTTATTATTTCTGGAAAATTGTTATATTTGCCTACCTTATTGTGGCTTCATTATTTAACACCTATTAGACATACTATTTGAGTCATGCAAGATTCTTTTAACCACTTTATAATAATCATGATTGTCTTAAATGTATTATGATGACTGGATGAAATGACATTACAGACTTCTATAAGACATAGATTTTCTGGACGCCATTTGTTGCCAATATTGACTAAAGCATAAGTCACACATTCTATGGCTGTAGATCTTCATTTGTTCTTACACTCTTTGACCGTACTGTCTTTACCAGTTAGCGTGTAATGTGTACCTCTGGAAGCCTCTAAAGCATAAACACCACATTTTTTTGATTGTAGATCTTCATATGTTCTCGTAAACTTTAACAGTACTGTCTTTGGTGTACGTCAGTGATATGTATCTGTGTAAAACCAAAGGTACTGGTTGTAAACAGTTAAGATTCATCTAGTATCCGCTGATGTATTTCTGTGGTACTGATCTAATGCATGCTGTTATGAAACAGGTTTGTATTGGATATGGAGCTGTATGCTGTTTGAATTTAATGCATTTTTAATGAATCGATCTACAGTTTTGTAAGTATTTTCCAGGTGATTGTTCGGCACATATGCGGTACTTTATTTTTAAGGCTTGTCTGCGTATACCACATATGTTTTTCTGTTTCTTTATTTTAAGGTCCTCTGGAATGAAGGCAGATAAAACTGAAACCGGTTGAGAATAAAGGTGCATTTGGCAATACGTGTAACGACGCCTTCCGTAATGTTCGCACATGCATTGACAAAGCGCTAACGCATGTTCTCAGGCGTTGTCGGTGGATCACAATAGCAAATATCCTTCAACTTTCCCCACAGAAAGAAATGCGGGGACGTCATATCCAGTGAACGTGGAGGCCATGGTATGGTGCTTCGACGACCCATCCACCTGTCTTGAAATATGCTATTCAGTATCGCATCAACCGCACGCGAGCCGGACATCCATCATTTTGGACGTACATCGCCATTCTGTCATGCAGTGAAACATCTTGTAGTAACACCGGTGGAACATTACGTAGGAAATCAGCATACATTGCACCATTTAGATTACCATCAATAAAATGGGGGCCAATTCTCCTTCCTCCCACAATGCCGCACCATCCGTTAACCCGCCGGCCGAAGTGGCCGTGCGATTCTAGGCGCTGCAGTCTGGAGCCGCGAGACCACTACGGTCGCAGGTTCGAATCCTGCCTCGGGCATGGATGTGTGTGATGTCCTTCGGTTAGTTAGGTTTAACTAGCTCTAAGTTCTATGGGACTAATGACCTCAGAAGTTGAGTCCCATAGTGCACAGAACCATTTGAACCATGTGAACATACATTAACCCGCCAAGGTCGCAGCCATCGTGGATTTTCCGTTGCTCAATAGTGCATATTATGCCGGTTTACGTTACCGCTATTGGTGAATGACGCTTCGTCGCTAAATAGAACGTGTGCAAAAAATCTGTGATCGTCCCGTAATTTCTCTTGTGCCCAGTGGTAGAACTGTACAAGTCGTTCAAAGTCGTCGCCATGCTAATTCCTGGTGCATAGAAATATGGTACGGGGGCAATCGATGTTGATGTAGCATTCGCAACACCGACGTTTTTGAGATTCCCGATTCTCGCGCAATTTGTCTGCTACTGATGTGCGGATTAGCCGCGACACCAGCTAAAACACCTACTTGGGCATCATCATTTGTTGCAAGTCACTGGTGGCTCAAAATGCTTTTCTTCAAATACTTGACAGCCTTAAACTTCTCCCTACAAAAAACTTTAAAGAAATTAATATTGTAGAATATTGCACCAGTGCTGTGTTTCTTTGTATCCATAATACGCTAGAAACTATATCAACAAAACTATGTCGTAGATCATGTTGACTTGATCGTTGCACAACGTGGTTCAAAATGGTTCAAATGGCTCTGAGCACTATGGGACTTAACTGCTGAGGTCATCAGTCCCCTAAAACTTAGAACTACTTAAAGCTAACTAACCTAAGGACATCACACACATCCATGCCCGAGGCAGGATTCGAACCTGCGACCGTATCGGTCGCACGGTTCCAGACTGAAGCGCCTAGAACCGCTCGGCCACATCGGCCGGCGTTGCACAACGTGTTCTGCCATAACAGTACCAGCATCCAAGTCCGAGAAATTTGATCATTACTGCAGCTGCGCCTTATGCGCTGTAAAAGATGAAACTTCAATTATTAGAACATGTCCGTCTAACGTAAACAGATGTACTACTTTGAAATTTATTATGCACTGTGGTTTTTATCACGTAAGCGCTACTTATTTGGTCATGGCCATTAGCACAAGGTGATTTTTTATTTTATACGTTTTATTCATGAAAAATCTGTACATAATGTGACAACTTGGCGTGAGGTTTCAGCTCAAAATGAGCAGCTTTTATAATAAAATTTTTTGAAAACCTTAAGATTGCAGCAAAGTCTGTCGATACCAGTTGTTGTAAATGAAGAAATATTATGCGATCTTGGCTTTAGAAAGGTTTCACTAAGAATGCCTAATGGCTTGATAATGGGATAATGTACACCCGAAACATTGTATGGTAAATAAATCACATTGGTGGATAACATTCTCAGTACTGTACGATGGCGTCAGAACCGTTATTCCTACACGTCACTGTGGGATGTGGGGACGCCAGTAACAGCAGTGGTCGTCGGCTGCCGAGAGTGTCTGCAGGGAGGGAGCCGAGCTGTCCCCTGCAGGGCGGGGCTGGAGTGCAGGAGGTACATTCCTGCTCGCGCTGTCGTCTGCCCACGAGCCGCTCTGCAGTTAAATGCCGGCAGGTATTTTTAGGGCCGCAGCAGCAGTAGGGGGACCATTCCCGCCGCCTTTGACGTGCCGCCCGTGCAGCAGACGTGCGTAAATCCCGAAGTGAGGTGAGATGAGCGCCGCCCATGCCGGACACGTCGGCGCCGTCGTAAATGGGCGGCGGCTGCCATTTGATGGTCGCCATCTGAGGAATGCGCCCGTGGGGACGGGAGCGTCGCGTCTTCTCCAGCTGCCTACACTACTGCCTCATGACACTCTGGTCTCCGTCTACGTAAACGAGGTGTACAACTATATACAGGGTTGTCCATTGATAGTGACCGGGCCATCTCAAGAAATAAGCGTCAAACGAAAAAACTACAAAGAACGAAACTCGTCTAGCTTGAAGGGTGAAACAAGATGGCGCTATGGTTGGCCCGTTAGATGGCGCTGCCATACGTCAAACGGATATCAACTGCGTTTTTTTAAAACAGGAATCCCCATTTTTTATCACATATTCGTGTAGTGCGTAAAGAAATATGAATGTTTTAGCTGAACCACTTTTTTCGCTTTGTGATAGATGGGGCTGTAATAGTCACAAACGTATAAGTAAGTGGTATCACGTAACATTCCGCCAGTGCGGACGGTATTTGCTTCGTCATATATTACCCGTGTTGAAATGGACCGTTTACCAACTGCAGAAAAGGTCGATACCGTGTCGATGTATGGCTATTGTGATAAAAATGCCCAACGGGCGTGTGCTATGTATGCTGCTCGGTATCCTGCACGACATCACCAAGTGTCCGGACAGTTCGCCAGATAGTTACGTTACTTAAGGAAACAGGAAGTGTTCAGCCACATGTGAAACGTCAACCGCGACCTGCAACAAATGATGATGCCCAAGTAGGTGTTTTAGCTGGTGTCGCGGCTAATCCGCACATCAGTAGCAGACAAACTGCGCGAGAATCGGGAATCTCAAAAACGTCGGTGTTGAGAATGCTACATCAACATCGATTGCCCCCGAACCATATTTCTATGCACCAGGAATTTGCATGACGACGACTTTTAACGACTTGTACAGTTCTACCACTGGGCACAAGAGAAATTACGGGCCGATAACAGATTCTTTGCACGCGTTCTATTTAGCGACGAAGCGTCATTCACCAACAGCGGTAACGTAAACCGGCATAATATGCACTATTGAGCAACGGAAAATCCACGATGGCTGCGACCTTGGCGGGTTAATGTATGTTCAAATGGTTCAAATGCATTGACGTTGACGTACATCATTTTGAGCATTTATTGCATTAATGTGGTATTTAACGGTAATCACGCTGTAAAGACATGCGTTCTCAGAAATGATAAGTTCACAAAGGTACATGTATCACATTGGAACAATCGAAATAAAATGTTCAAACATACCTATGTTCTGTATTTTAATTTAAAAAACCTACCTGTTACAAAGCGAGCGGTTCTACGCGCTACAGTCTAGAACCGCGCGACCGCTACGGTCGCAGGTTCGAATCCTGCCTCGGGCATGGATGTGTGTGACGTCCTTAGGTTAGTTAGGTTTCAGTAGTTCTAAGTTCTAGGGGACTGATGACCTCAGATGTTAAGTCCCATAGTGCTCAGGGCCATTTTTTTGAAACTTCTTTCAAAACTGTACCCAAGTGTTCATACAGGTTGCTAACACGGTTTATGCCCTGTAATATATTCCCAAAACAGTAAATATTATTCAGTGGCTTATACCATGTGTCTTTGTAATAGCAACAGCAGATGACAAAGGTTTTGTAATTAGGAATGACAAAGGGAGAAAGTTACTCGGAAGTATCGCAACTAAGGACATAAGAGAAACGATTCAGATCCATAATATTATTACGGGGAAATTAGAAGGAAGTCAGCTGGGATGGTTACGATATGTAGAAAGAGAACACTTTCATGACAGCCTCCTTGAAGGGGAAAAAGAGGAAGACCACGAAACGGGTGGCTAAGGGGTATCAAGGAAACGGACAGAGGAGGATAATTAAGGATGGCGAGATAGGGGCGTTTGTCGACGGACATGCGGGATGCGGCAACAGCCTTAGGATCACCGCTACAAGAAGAGAATAAATGATTTTATCTTCTGTTACCTACACTGCCTTACATTCTGAAAATAAAGAGCCTGTGCGGTGAATGTGATGACTTGCAATTACGTCGTCGTTGTCGTCGGGTATCTAGGAGAAACGCTTCAGTGTTGACTCACTGGACTGCTACAATTTCTTACGAAAAATAAATGCAAGAGGGGACGCATTGCAATGTAACTCCTGAGGAAGATCCGACGCAAGTATATGAACAAATTTCTCATGAAACCAATCTCAAAAATTCAAATATGAAGTCAAAATACACCTGACAGAGTTGGTAGATCTAGGGAAAGATGTGAGGTAATCAATTCGGTATGTCGAAGCATGTGGGAAACCCAATGTAATATACAAGCAGATCAGATGTAAAATTTAACTGTGGTGGCTACGAACGAACATCGAGTCAGAATATCTGACGTTCCTTCCGAGCATCATATCACCGAATTACTGAAAACAATAATGTTAAGATTGTGTTTAAACATAGTTGCGAATGAGAGAAGCTATTTGTAACTAACTTAGTTTTTCAGATGCTCAGAAAAAAAAATGGTTCAAATGGCTCTGAGCGCTATGGGACTT
Source organism: Schistocerca nitens (assembly GCF_023898315.1). Taxonomy (NCBI): domain Eukaryota; kingdom Metazoa; phylum Arthropoda; class Insecta; order Orthoptera; family Acrididae; genus Schistocerca; species Schistocerca nitens. The sequence continues at coordinate 863,574,112 of NC_064614.1, forward strand.
AACTTCTAAGGTCATCAGTCTCCCAGAACTTAGAACTACTTAAACCTAACTAACCTAAGGACATCACACACATCCATGCCCGAGGCAGGATTCGAACCTGCGACCGTAGCGGTCGCGCGGTTTCAGACTGTAGCGTCTAGAACCGCTCGGCCACACCGGCCGGCCAGATGCTCAGCACAGAGACAGATTTCGACCACCGTATCTTCCGAAGCAGAGACCCAGTATTCTGCATGACAACTTTTCATGCAAAAAGAAACTCGACAAAGACACGATTTTTCCGAAGATACATATTATAATGTATCCCAACGATACACTGAGGTGACAAAAATCATGGGATACGTCCTAATATTGTGTCGCACCTCCCTTTGCCCGGAGTAGTGGAGCAACTCAATGTGTCATGAACTCAAAAAGTCCCTGTAAATCCGCTGCAGAAATGATGAGCCATGATTCCTCTATAGCCATCCATAATTGCGAATTATATTGCAGGATTTTTTGCACGAATTGACCTCTCGATTATGTCCCATAAACGTTTCTGTGATCCATTTAGGGTGAACTGGGTGGTCAAATCATGCGCTCGAATTGTCGACAATGTTCTTCATACCAGTCGGAAACAATTGTGGCCCGGTGATATGGCGCATTGTCATCCATAAAAATTACATCGTTGTTCAGGAACATGAAGCCCAGGAATGGCTGCTAATGGTCTACAAGTAGCCGAACGTAACCATTTCCTCTGGACATGCACACAGTCCAAAGGAATTTTGCGTCGTAATCAGAATAACACAGGCATGGCAATATCGTATAAGCATTTAGGGTCAATGATCGGTTCAGTTGGACCAGAAGATTCAGTCCATTCCATGCAAACTCAGCCTACACTATTATAGAGGCGCAACAAGATGGCATAGTGCCTTGTTGACACTATGGGTCCTTGGCTCCGTGGGATTTGCGCCACACTCGAGCGCTTCAGTCTGCTCCTACAAAATGCAGTACGGAATCATCTGACCAGGTTACGGTTTTCCAGTGGCCTTGGGTCCAACCGATATGGTCACGAGCCCAGCAGAGGCGCTGTTGGCGATGTCGTGCTGTTAGCAAAGGCGCTCGTGTCGCTCGTCTGCTGCCATAGCCCACTGCCCTAACACATACGTTCGTCGTACTTCCCACGTTGATCTCTGCGGTTATTTCACGCACTGTTACTTGTCTGTTAGCGCTGTCTATGTAGATGCCATCACTCTCGGCATCGCTCTCGGTCGTTAAGTGAAGGCCGTCGACCACTGCGTTGTCCGTAATGAGAGGTAACGCCTGACATTTGGTATTCTTACAACTTTAATTTCGTAATATTCTATTCCAAAATGATTTCAGAAATGGAATGTCCCATGCGTCTAGCTCCAAATACCATTCCGCATTTAAAATCTGTTTAATTCAGCAGTCTTCGAAAGGGAGGTAAGAAGGAAATGACAAGTATTTTGGACAGGTCAGGAAAACTGCTGGTGAATCCTGTGGATGCCTTGGGCAGATGGAGGGAATATTTTGAAGAGTTGCTCAATGTAGGTGAAAATACGATCAGTAATGTTTCAGATTTCGAGGTAGAGTGGGATAGGAATGATGATGGAAATAGGATCACGTTTGAGGAAGTGGAGAAAATGGTCAATAGATTGCAGTGCAATAAAGCAGCTGGGGTGGACGAAATTAAGTCGGAACTCATCAAATACAGTGGAATGTCAGGTCTTAAATGGCTACACAGTATAATTGAAATGGCCTGGGAGTCGGGACAGGTTCCATCAGACTGGACAAAAGCAGTAATCACACCAATCTTTAAACATGGAAACAGAAAAGATTGTAACAACTACAGAGGTATCTCTTTAATCAGCGTTGTGGGTAAAATCTTCTCAGGTATTGTTGAAAGGAAAATGCGAGTATTGGTTGAGGAGCAATTGGATGAAAATCAGTGTGGGTTTAGGCCTCTTAGAGGTTGTCAGGACCAGATCTTTAGCTTAAGACAAATAATAGAGAAGTGTTATGAGTGGAACAGGGAATTGTATCTATGCTTTATAGATGTAGAAAAGGCATATGACCGGGTTCCTAGGAGGAAGTTACTGTCTGTTCCACGAGATTATGGAACAGGAGGCAAACTTTTGCAAGCAATTAAAGGTCTTTACATGGATAGTCAGGTAGCAGTTACAGTTGACGGTAAACTGAGTTCATGGTACAGAGTAGTTTCAGGGGTAAGACAAGGCTACAACCTGTCTCCACTGTTGTTCATATTATTTATGGATCATATGTTGAAAACAATAGACTGGCTGGGTGAGATTAAGATATGTGAACACAAAATAAGCAGTCTTGCATATGCGGATGACTTAGTTGTGATGGCAGATTCGATTGAAAGTTTGCAGAGTAATATTTCAGAGCTAGATCAGAAATGTAAGGACTATGGTATGAAGATTAGCATCTCCAAAACGAAAGTAATGTCAGTGGGAAAGAAATATAAACGGATTGAGTGCCAAATAGGAGGAACAAAGTTAGAACAGGTGGACCGTTTCAAGTACTTAGGATGCATATTCTCACAGGATGGCAACATAGTGAAAGAACTGGAAGCGAGGTGTAGCAAGGCTAATGCAGTGAGCGCTCAGCTACGATCTACTCTCTTCTGCAAGAAGGAAGTCAGTACCAAGACTAAGTTATCTGTGCACCGTTCAATCTTTCGACCAACTTTGTTGTATGGGAGCGAAAGCTGGGTGGATTCAGGTTACCTTATCAATAAGGTTGAGGTTACGGATATGAAAGTAGCTAGGATGATTGCAGGTACTAGTAGATGGGAACAATGGCAGGAGGGTGTCCACAATGAGGAAATCAAAGAAAAACTGGGAATGAACTCTATAGATGTAGCAGTCAGGGCGAACAGGCTTAGATGGTGGGGTCATGTTACACGCATGGGAGAAGCAAGGTTACCCAAGAGACTCATGGGTTCAGCAGTAGAGGGTAGGAGGAGTCGGGGCAGACCAAGGAGAAGGTACCTGGATTCGGTTAAGAATGATTTTGAAGTAATAGGTTTAACATCAGAAGAGGCACCAATGTTAGCACTGAATAGGGGATCATGGAGGAATTTTATAAGGGGGGGGGGGGGGGGCTATGTTCCAGACTGAACGCTGAAAGGCATAGTCAGTCTTAAATGATGATGATGATGATGATGATGATGATGATTAATTCCAACAATGCGGCTATAACGATGTCGGAAACCTTTTCACATGTATCACGTAAGTGACAGCTCTGCCCATGAATTGCCCTTGTGTAGCCGGCACCGCTTGTATATGTGCATACCACTATCCCATGGTTTTTGTCACCTCAGCGTATAAGTGCAACGGAAATGCTCACTGAATGCTGAAATTTCTCCATCACACCGAAGGTTGCTGGTCAATTACGTCCATACCAAACCACAAAGCAAACCTTTAAATACTGCATACTATTGCGTGCTGGTGATGGCGAAGAACGAGACGACAGTGTCTTTGTATTTGAAATGCAAAATGGAAGTAAACGAAAGCGACACATATAGTGCTTTCATTGGTGGACCTCGGCTAAAACTTAAGCCTTGTGGTGAGAGATGTCTGCCCTTCCTTGTTTTGGCAAAGATGCGTCACTCGCACGGGCGGACACGACTCGTGGATAACTGCCTGTGAATTAGCAAGTGACTTGCGCACATGCGTTTGCGTAATGTATCAAAGGCGCCCGGTACGAAACGACCATCTTTCAACTAAGTCGAATAAAACATTGTGTATGAGTTATGTCCAGTATTTATTGGTTACAGAGATGCAGATGATTGAAGAGATATCATTCCGCACGTTGTTACTCCAGTTCTATGAGTTTATTTATCTGATGAACGATACATTTTTGTACACCGTAAGCTGCTCTACAGATGCTTTTACTAGTCACACTCTTATTTGGACACATAACGCACCATCAGTGTCATCTGATGCAGGTAGTAAATAAACAATTGTTTCGTATCGATACCGATAACACAGAACATTTTGTATACACTAAAACAAAAACATAAGATTACTTACATACACGTACACTTCAAATGACGTGTCTGTCACGTATGAAACTTTTAAAATGATGTGGATCTAGAAAACATAGAACCCCTTCAATATGTAAAATTTTAATTATATGCCTGAACGTAACCATATCTGCATGGCCATGATAGGCTCCACTGCCCGCCTTACCTCTGCAGTACACAGATCGTCGAGTGTACTTTTTAGAAATGCTAAACGGCCACACTTTCTGATCGTATAAGACGCTACTGTGACAGCAATAAAATATGGAAAGGCTGTCCAGGGCTAAGAGTCTCATAGAATAAGATTCTTCTTACCTCTGAGACCACACCCAAGTATTTCTATGGCACGCACTCATTATACACAATAAGTTTCACCTTTTATGGTAACCTATCGAGGCAAAGATTAGAAAAAAAGAATTGTTGCCAACTGTAGTGATAAACACAACGAGCGAAGTCAATTTAAATGTAATAAAACCTGTGTCTATTATACAGGGTGAGTCACTAACTATTGCCACCTAGAATATCTCCGAAAGTATGATAGTAGCTGAAAAGTTTGTTGGACAAATGTTGCATGGGATAATGGCGGCCATAATATGACGTTACTTTTCTTGTTGCGTCAGAGTTATGAAGGAAAACTTTTTTTTAATGGGATGCTATAGTTTGGTGCTTATTTTCTGACAGCGGCTATAGATACGAATCCAATGATGTGTAACAGTAAGGTCTTTGAAGGTCAAAAAGGTGGCATGAACGTCCATTTATAGAAGGTATTCGAAGTGATGAGCACTGCTAACGATGCAGTGCTGCAATCTTCTTATCATGGGTTGAGTGGTATTCCTTATCACTTCTGCAATTATCGAAGCACATGCCCTGCAGTTCTCTCTCGTATATCGTGCAAATAGTAAATATTCGCCGAATACGGCGTATCCATCTAATGTGTCATAGACATGTAAACACCATTTGACGGTTTCGCAATATAACACTAATAGGTACGGTAAGACTAGTATCGTCGAATGAAGCGAATGTGAATAATGTATTCCTTCGAAGAACAAGTCGATATACTTCTCATTTACGAAGAATGCCAACGAAATTCAGTGATAGCTAGAGACTAATGCGCGGAAAGATATCCTCAACGCCGGCCGCTGAGGCCGAGCGGTTCTAGGCGCTTCAGTCCGACACCGCGCGACTGCTACGCTCGCAGGTTCGAATCCTGCCTCAGACATGGTTGTATGTGATGTCAGGTTAGTTAGGTTTAAGTAGTTTTAAGTTCTAGGGGACTGATGACCTCAGATGTTAAGTCCTATAGTGCGCAGACCCATTTGAATATCCTCAACGTACTCACCCTACACGTCATACAATTAAGTATGTGTGTGATAAATTGAGAACTGGATCTTTAACGCATCGGAAAGATATTCGGCAAAGGAAATTTACTAACGAAGAAATGGAAATTGCTACTCTTGCCACTGTGGTTCGAGATCCTTATGTTAATTCACGTCAAATCGCAAGGGAATCTGGCATGAGCCAGAGTAGTGATGCTCGTGTTCTGCATCGCCATAAATATTTTTCTTACCATATCAGTCTTCAGCAAGAATTAACTGGTACGGATTATATGCGTCACGTTGAATTCTGCCGATGGGCTCAACTTATGATTCAAAGGGATGACGCATTCATTAATTTGATTTTATTTACTGACGAGGCTACATTCACTAACCAAGGAAATGTTAATTTGCATAACATGCGTTACTGGGTAACTGAAAAACCATGTTGGCTGCGGCAACTTACACACCAAAAACCGTGGTTGGTGAATGTTTGGTGTGGGATTCTGGAGGACAGTATTATAGGCCCCTATTTCATCGAAAGAAATCTTAATGGTAGGAAGTACACCACATTACTGCAAGAAGCATTAGCTCTGTTATTGGGAGATATACCTTTAGGAAGGAGGAACAGAATGTTGTATCAACACGATGGGTGTCCGGCGCATTTTTCGCTGATGGGAGAAATGAGTTGCAGAGACAATTCCCAAATCGTTGGATTAGACGTGGTGGAGATGTGTCGTGGCCAGCTCGTTCGCCAGACTTGACGCCTCTGGATTTTTCTTGTGGGGATTCGTAAAAGACATTGTTTATAAAGACGTTCCAACTACACCTGAAGATACGCGTGAGAGAATTTTCAGAGTATGTGCTTCGATAAGTGCCGATGTGATAGGGAATACCACTCAATCAATGATAACAGGACTGCAGCACTGTATTGATACCAATGGTCATCACTTCGAATGCCTTCTGTAAATGGACGTTCATGACACCATTGTGACCTTCGTTGACCTTCAAAGACCTTACTGTTACACATCATTGGACTCGTCTCTATAGCCGCTCTCAGAAAATAAGTATCAAACAATAGCATCCCATTTAAAAGAACAAAGCTGACCTTCATATCTCTGAAGGGATCCCACCCAGCAACAAAAAACTAACGCCATATTGTGGCCCCCGCTGTCCCATGCAACTTTTGTCCCACAAACTTTTCAGCTCCTATCGTACTTTCAGAGTTATTTTTGGTGGCAACAGTTAGTGACCATGTACAACAAGGTTGTCACTCCGAACCTGGAATTGAGGACGGAGAATTTCAGCAATATATTCCGTCTTTTAGACCAATTACCACAGTGTTTTACGTAATGTAAGTCCGTTATGCTCATATTTTAACGAAAATTTTTACATAACTTTAATTTTTGTTATTTTAGCGTAAGAATCTCTCTTTTTGTGCGATTTACTGTAATGTTTTACAGAATTTGAATCTGTTATGCCGTTATGCTGACGTCACTCGCACTCACCTTTCCTGCTTTCTTTTTCGCCTCTCTCTCCCTCTTTCCCCTTTTTTCTTATTCCCCCCTCCTTTCACCAGTCACCTGTTTAAAACACAGACAACAGTTGCATACTACAATATTCTGAAGTGCAGTTCCAATACAGAAAATATGGGTTGTTGCTTCAAATAGACAGGTAAATTAAACAGTTTGTAAAATAGTAGAAAGAACATACTTAGTTTTACACTGATCCAGGATGAATGAAACTAGTCATACTGAAAAATATGTGACTAGGGCCGAAAAATAAATGACATTTATAAATATCTTTTTTCAATATCAATATAATTATCGAATTCTCTCGCGATGAATGCGTCAGTTATAGTGACATTACTGCCACATATCGCTAAGCAATATTGTTTCGCTTTATGGCATTATTTTGTCGTTATTTTATCGAGTCTGTTGGACATATGGGATCTGGAGGAGGGATTTGCATTTTTCGTGCTGGGAGGATCAATTCCTGTTCTAATCTCAGGGCCCCGTTGTCGGCAGAAGGTTGTCAGAGAATCGCATTACCAGATATGCCCCTCCCCGCTAAGATGGTCAGTTTTCACAGAACTGATGTTCGTGTTTTTCTGCGCAGCCCTGACACCTGCCCTAGCTGAGGGCAGGGCACTGTGCTGCCACTGTCATCACCAGAGAATAATTGAGTCTGACGTTTTTTACTTTTTTGTATGAATATCAAAGGTCGACATGCCGCAGTGCCACCCAGCCGCTGAGGGAAAAAGTGTTGCTTTCGTTCCCAAATTTTAGTCGTCCAATTAAACCGAGTTTCCCCGCCACCATGCATGGTGTGAAGAGGCCGATCAACCGAAGAGGTGAGTAACAACCTCTTGTTTATTAATGTGAATTTTGCACTCAAAGATAGGGGAGTTTCAGCTGCATTCCTCTGGCATCACCCTGGTAAGAGCATTGAGAAGTCACCCAGTCACTTTCCGCATCTCATGGAAGCACTTTGGTGACTCTTGGGAAATGTAAGTTCGGAAAGTTTCAGTAGCAACTCCTTATTTACTTGTTGCTATTGGTAACTTCAGTAACTTCAGTTGTCCATCCGATTATGGTTTGTGATCCATCCCACTATCTTTGAATTCGCATAGATAACAATAACGTTTTGCACTTTCTCCAGGTATCATTCCTGTGTAAATTCTTTCAGGTTTTTTGGGAGTTTCGCTTTCTATCAACTACCTGTAAACTGCGTGCATCAATTAGAGCAAATAAAACTCGGTTATATTCAGACTTCATTAACATTACAAAAACTTTCATATCGTCCTGTACCTTTTCCCTGGTTAGGCGACCCATTGAAAATATAACATGATACACACCTCGGCTTGCCTTTCTCATTGTTATGGTTGTACAGCTGCCAAACTCAATGCTCATTCTCTTACGTTCACTGAAGATAATGAGCATTGAAGTTTCTCAGTTTTGTTTCATTATAATTCTGTTTAGTGACTACACCAAGCTCTGTCTATTTACCCTTGAATAATAAGTTTACTGCATGTTGTTACATGACTAATTAGCTAACGACTTTGCAGTACTGAGACATAATCAGTAACGACATTTTACAACAACATCATAGCATAACGCAGGTATAGGGTTAACCGATCGTACGATCATACTCATGGTTTCTTTAGCTATCCTGCAACTGCATGTTGTTACATGACTAATTAGCTAACGACTTTGCAGTACTGAGACATAATCAGTAACGACATTTTACAACAACATCATAGCATAACGCAGGTGTAGGGTTAACCGATCGTATGATCATACTCATGGTTTCTTTAGCTATCCTGCAAAAGATGCCACACCTTGGGCTGCAAGAAGGTGTAGTAAACATTAATGTCTCGCCTTCTATCTTTCTCGTAAATCTGCAGTTGCAGCACATTTTCACTTTGCGCATGCGAACTATATGTTATTTATAATATGTTTATTTTGTACGTATTGTATTTCGGGGGGAATATATTGGGTAAATTTATGTTGCTTATGCAGTTTCTTGTATTATGTGAGGAGAGATATTTTTGTACTCATGGCAGATCTGTGATAGCGATAGTTAACTGTGTAGTACATTCTATTTTCATTCCTTTTATACACTGAAGAGCCAAAGACACTGGTATGGCATGCGGTTTCAAATACAGAGATATGTAAACAGTCAGAATACGACGCTGCGATAGACGACGCCTATATTAGACAAAAAGTGTCCGGCACAGTTGTTAGATCGGTTGCTGCTGCTTCTATGGCAGGTTATCAAGATTTAAGTAAGTTTGAACGTGGTGTTATAGTCGCCACACGAGTGATGGGACACTGCATCTCCGAGGTAGCGATGAAGTGGGGATTTTACCGTACGAGTATTTCACCAGAGTACCATGAATATCAGGAATCCGGTAAAACAACAAATCTCCGACATCGCTGCGGCCCGAAAAATATCCTGCAAGAAGGGACCAATGACGACTGAACAGAATTGTTCAAAGTGACAGAAGCACAACCCTTCTGCGAATTCCTGTAGATTTTACTGCCGAGCCATCAGTAAGTGTCAGCGCGGGAACCATTCAACGGGATATCACCGATAGGGCCTTTCGAAGCCGAAGGCCCACTGCTGTACCCTTGATGACTGCACGACACAAATCTTTACGCCTCGCCTGGGCCCGTCAACACCGACATTGGGCTGTCCACGACTGGAAACATGTTGCCTGATCGGACGAGTCTTGTTTCAAATTCTGTCGAGAGGAAGGACAGGTACGGGTGTGGAGACAACCTCATGAATCCATGGACCCTGCATGTCAGCAGGGGTCAGTTCAAATTGGTGGGGCGTGAGCAGTTGGCGTGATATGGAACTCCTGATACGTCTAGATTCCACTGAAAGGTGACACATATGTAAGCATCCTGTCTGTTCACCTGCATCCATTCACGTCAATTATCCTTTCCTATGGACTTGGGCAATTGCACCCGAATAATGCTACACCTCCCACGTCCAGAATTGCTGCAGAGTGGCTCCAGGAACACCGTTTTGAGTTTAAACAGTTCTGATGGCCACCAAAGTCATGAGCATTATTGAGCATATCTGAGATGCCTTGCAACGTTCTAATCAGAAGAGATCTCCACCCGCTCGTACTCTTACGGATTTATGGACAGCCCTGCAGGATCCATGGTGTCAGTTCCCTCCAGCACTACTTCAGACATTAGTCAAGTCCATGCCACGTCGTGCTGCGGCATTTCTGCGTGTTCGTGGGGGCCCTAAACGATATTAGGCAGGTGTACTACTTTCTTTCGCTCTTCAGTGTATATGAATAGGGCCAGCTGAGCATGATATAGAAAGGCAAGGAAAATTTTCAGCCAGGAGGATTCAATGGAATCTCAGGAAGTCGCGTCGGGATTCTCTGAAGCGGAGATGTCAGCAGCAGTTGCGTTGCCTGTAACCTAGAAAACCACATCGACAACCGAACAGAGTGAAACTATCAAGACAAGCGATTTAGGAATCATGGGGGATATTCCACCCTCAGTCAAACGAATGCCATAGAGAGCAGAAAAATAAAGGAAAGAAGTGCAGGAGAGGGATAAGGAAGCAAAGGAGATAGGAAAGCCGAGACCAGCAAGAAACAAGCAGAAGCAGATAGGGTATAAGCAGAAGCAGTCAGAAAAGAAGTGCAAATGAAACATAGGAAAGTGTTTCATAAACAGTAGAAAGTAATGTGACAAAGCGGGCCTAGGTTAGGCCATATTTGAAGAAAGTAGAAGAAGCAAGTATTTCGCTTTCTCAAAAAATGAAAACTGTAGAGGAAACTAGCTCCTCAGTATCCCAAATAGTGAGGAGCAAGCTGCTTCTGAAGCTACACAACCGGTTCAAGTCTCAAGAACACAGGAGAATGCCTCTCTCACTGATATCTAGAGAATGCAAGGAGAGAGCTTGAGCAACTTGTAGCCAAGGAGCCGTTAATTCACCTAACAGAGAGTGGGCTTAGTTAATAATGTGCGGAATATTTGTGAAAATTCAAAGCCTAGCGGCTAGCTGTCAGCTACGGAATATTTTTGTGAAGGATACAAGAGCGGCACTGGTGTCAACCTCCGTCAGTCGACAGGACTCTGGTAATATGCATTTCTTTTCGCTGCAAAATTTCACACTTCTTCCCGAGGAAGAGATATACATATAAAAATGCGGATTGGGCAGTTTAAGGACAGCCTGCCTAACTCCTGGCCAATTCGGAGAACGCTGGAGCTCATGAGTAGCCACTTGAGCCGAGTTGTAAATGCATAAACTTTACCAGCCACAACACCACGTACAGCTTGTACAGATTTCGAATCCGAAATTACGAAGTTGTATGGTCTGTTGCATAACAAAATAGGGTCTACCTGAGCATTATAAAAGCCCCGCCACTGGCAGCACTATGCCGTCTTACTCAAAGTGTGTCTTCGGGGTCCCAATGGGGAATCAGCATTGCGACCTCACGCACAGCAGTGGCGAGTGATTCAATTGTTTCTTAACACGATTGCAACAGAACCCAAGAGACCTCTTCTGTGTGTAGAAAAAGAGAGATTTGGAGCTGTTTAAAGTAATTCTAATGGATCTCGATGCGTATGCGCTGGAAGACAGAAGAGTGAGTTCTGCAATGGAAAGATAGGGGTATGTAAAGTACATCTACATTTATACTCCGCAAGCCACCCAACGGTGTGTGATGGAGGGCTCTTTACGTGCCTCTGTCATTACTCCCTTTCCTGTTCCAGTCGCGTATGGTTCGCGGGAAGAACGACTGCCGGAAAGCCACCGTGCGCGCTCGAATCTCTCTAATTTTACATTTGTGATCTCCTCGGGAGGCATAAGTAGGGGGAAGCAATATATTCGATACCTCATCCAGAAACGCACCCTCTCGAACCTGGACAGCAAGCTACACCGCGATGCAGAGCGCCTCTCTTGCAGAGTCTGCCACTTGAGTTTATTAAACATCTCCGTAACGCTATCACGCTTACCAGATAACCCTGTGAAGAAACGCGCCGCTCTTCTTTGGATCTTCTCTATCTCCTCTGTCAACCCGACCTGGTACGGAATCCACACTGATGAGCAATACTCAAGTATAGGTGGAACGAGTGTTTTGTAAGCCACCTCCTTTGCTGATGGACTACATCTTCTAAGGACTCTTCCAATGAATCTCAACCTGGCAACCGCCTTACCAACAATTAATTTTATATGATCATTCCACTTCAAATCGTTCCGCACGCATACTCCCAGATATTTTACAGAAGTAACTGCTACCAGTGTTTGTTCCGCTATTATACAGTAAAGGATCCTTCTTTCTATGTATTCGCAATACATTACATTTGTCTATGTTAAGGGTCAATTTCCACTCCTTGCACCAAGTGCCTATCCGCTGCAGATCTTCCTGCATTTCGCTGCAATTTTCTAATGCTGCAACTTCTCTGCATACTACAGCATCATCCACGAAAAGCCGCTTGGAACTTCCGACACTATCTACTAGGTCATTTATATATGTTGAGATAAGCAGTGGTTCCATAACACTCCCCTGTGCCACGCCAGAGGTTACTTTAACGCCTGTAGACGTCTCTCCATTGAGAACAACATGCTGCGTTGTGTTTGATAAAAACTCTTCAATCCAGCCACACAGCTGGTCTGATATTCCGTAGGCTCTTACAGCGTACAAGCGTACGAGTGGGAATGTAAGTGAATGTAACAATGATAAGCAGGCTCAAAATCATAGATATAATTGCAGAAGTCAGAGACCCATATATTATGTGAAAAGGGAGCAGGAACTGGAGCAGTGGAAATAGTTGAAGTACTGCACCCAGGCCCAGACAGTGGTCAACAAGCTTGGCTAAATAGTGACTAGAGAACGACTGCAGACAGCAGCCTTGTCTACACTCTGAATATCATAAAAACCTCGAGGTGAGAGACGACCTGTTGACCGAGGTGCCTAACAGTGAAGTATCAGTGTCCTGCGTAGATACTAAAATTGGTAAAGCTCCTGTTTGTGTCCATCAGTAAGTTTTTGTGTAATTTTTATGAAATTGTGGTTTCAGCCGTTTTTGTATGTGTTTGTACCTTTTGAGTGCAAGTCAGGAGTAGAATGATGCATAAGCCGCTGGAGCTTTGAATGTAAATGTCTGTTAGATAGTGAAGTACAGCTACAATCGGCTAAAATCAACAGTGCATCCTGATGATACCCACTAGTTGTTCCCTTTCAGAAGCTACTAGGATGACTAAGGTGGCTAGACGCGATGTAGTGATCCCATAAATTTTAATTGTTTATCTACTTATTTTTACAGTGCCTCACCGCATTTTCTTTTAACATTCTGTCCATGTGTTGTATGGCGCAAGTTTTTTTGTGTGATGATTCATCTTTCTTTGGGTAAATAAATAGTTCCTGTCAATTATATTAGAGTCTAGATGGTGTAGCCTATGGTATTGTGTGATAGGAGTTTTTTTTTGCGTAGCACTAGGAGAATTTATGGGTTTAACATCTTAAGTGGTCATATAACGAACAGCAGACGTTACTATCAGTCTCTGAACTCACATCATCTACGAATTATGCCCTGGGGTACTTGCAGAGATTTTCTTCCTCTGCATAATTTTCGTATTTGTATGTTCACCAGCCTGTGTTGCTGGAATATGTTGTCTAGTTTGGATTACGCTACCCTCTTTGAATTTGTTATGAATAAGGTACATCTCACTTAAACCATCACATGGGCAGACCTATGTTAGGTCACAAGTAATTTGTTAAACTTAAGATATTTGGGGATAATGAGATTTGTGTAAGATAATGAGTAAACGAATTTATCGGAGTCAGGATTTGCACCAAACTATTTTTGTGGAAACCGTGTTTTGATATGTCTGGATTTCAGAAAATAGTAAATTAAAGTACACTTCAAACTAAAGTAGTTGTGGTTCAAATGGCTCTGAGCACTATGGGACTCAACATCTTAGGTCATAAGTCCCCTAGAACTTAGAACTACTTAAACCTAACTAACCTAAGGACATCACACACACCCATGCCCGAGGCAGGATTCGAACCTGCGACCGTAGCAGTCCCGCGGTTCCGGACTGCAGCGCCAGAACCGCACGGCCACCGCGGCCGGCAAAGTACACTCCTGGAAATGGAAAAAAGAACACATTGACACCGGTGTGTCAGACCCACCATACTTGCTCCGGACACTGCGAGAGGGCTGTACAAGCAATGATCACACGCACGGCACAGCGGACACACCAGGAACCGCGGTGTTGGCCGTCGAATGGCGCTAGCTGCGCAGCACTTGTGCACCGCCGCCGTCAGTGTCAGCCAGTTTGCCGTGGCATACGGAGCTCCATCGCAGTCTTTAACACTGGTAGCATGCCGCGACAGCGTGGACGTGAACCGTATGTGCAGTTGACGGACTTTGAGCGAGGGCGTATAGTGGGCATGCGGGAGGCCGGGTGGACGTACCGCCGAATTGCTCAACACATGGGGCGTGAGGTCTCCACAGTACATCGATGTTGTCGCCAGTGGTCGGCGGAAGGTGCACGTGCCCGTCGACCTGGGACCGGACCGCAGTGACGCACGGATGCACGCCAAGACCGTAGGATCCTACGCAGTGCCGTAGGGGACCGCACCGCCACTTCCCAGCAAATTAGGGACACTGTTGCTCCTGGGGTATCGGCGAGGACCATTCGCAACCGTCTCCATGAAGCTGGGCTACGGTCCCGCACACCGTTAGGCCGTCTTCCGCTCACGCCCCAACATCGTGCAGCCCGCCTCCAGTGGTGTCGCGACAGGCGTGAATGGAGGGACGAATGGAAACGTGTCGTCTTCAGCGATGAGAGTCGCTTCTGCCTTGGTGCCAATGATGGTCGTATGCGTGTTTGGCGCCGTGCAGGTGAGCGCCACAATCAGGACTGCATACGACCGAGGCACACAGGGCCAACACCCAGCATCATGGTGTGGGGAGCGATCTCCTACACTGGCCGTACACCACTGGTGATCGTCGAGGGGACACTGAATAGTGCACGGTACATCCAAACCGTCATCGAACCCATCGTTCTACCATTCCTAGACCGGCAAGGGAACTTGCTGTTCCAACAGGACAATGCACGTCCGCATGTATCCCGTGCCACCCAACGTGCTCTAGAAGGTGTAAGTCAACTACCCTGGCCAGCAAGATCTCCGGATCTGTCCCCCATTGAGCATGTTTGGGACTGGATGAAGCGTCGTCTCACGCGGTCTGCACGTCCAGCACGAACGCTGGTCCAACTGAGGCGCCAGGTGGAAATGGCATGGCAAGCCGTTCCACAGGACTACATCCAGCATCTAATACGATCGTCTCCATGGGAGAATAGCAGCCTGCATTGCTGCGAAAGGTGGATATACACTGTACTAGTGCCGACATTGTGCATGCTCTGTTGCCTGTGTCTATGTGCCTGTGGTTCTGTCAGTGTGATCATGTGATGTATCTGACCCCAGGAATGTGTCAATAAAGTTTCCCCTTCCTGGGACAATGAATTCACAGTGTTCTTATTTCAGTTTCCAGGAGTGTAGTTGTGGGCCAAATTTTTTCCACAGTTGCACATTCAGATCCATTTAAATGCACATGATTCCGAGGAGCCGCACCGCCCACCTATGGAACAATGGGGTCCATCCTCTGTATCTGAAACTGAATTTCCGCAAGACCCCCCCCCCCACGTTGTCCTACGCGATAGATGCCTTCCCGCACAGCCGCAACCAACAACGTTTACAAACTGATCGCGCGGCATCGTGAAGAAAGAGAAAACACAAAGAGGGTGGAAGAGAGGGATCCACCTCTTTACATTCAAATTCATTCGTTGACTCTGTTAACGGTCATTTGCAAGTAATAAACTGCACTGTTTTGGTAATCAATAGATGCAGACCTTTACATTTCTTTTCTTGAATTTCCGAACTTAGACTTGCAGTGCTGTGACAATTTATTTACGATCAGGTGCAGACGTGATATTTTTGCAAGAAGCTTTATTTGCCAGTTTTTCTATTCCGAGCTTTTCTACTTTCTTCAATGTGGCTCTTGAACTGTCAATTGGTACTGCGTTGTTTTACAGAAAGGACATACCACTGACTGATTTTGAAGTTATTGATAACGGCCGGGGAATAGGCTGCACCTTTTGCGACCTTACATTAATTCTTTTTTATGCCCCTTCAGGATCTGGTCATTCCACAGATCGTAGGTGTTTTTATAAAGAGATGTAGTTTATTTATTTCGTAAAACTCGCAGAAACTTCTTTTAGGTGGAGATTTTAATTGTGTTTTGTGTTCTGTGGATCAGACCACCAATTTTAATTTCAGTCGGGAACCAGACGATTTGGTGCGTTCTTCGGAAATACGAAATACGTGGATCTGTCAATATCCCACTCTCATCAGGTATACGCAATTTACACCTACATCCAGCAGCCGATTCTATCGCTTTTATCTTTCTGACACTTTGCGTGGACAGCTATTAGCGACAGACATGACACCCGCTTGTTCCATTGATCACGGTGCCTGTGGTGTCACCGCCAGACACCACACTTGCTAGGTGGTAGCCTTTAAATCGGCCGCGGTCCGTTAGTATACGTCGGACCCGCGTGTCGCCACTGTCAGTGATTGCAGACCGAGCGCCGCCACACGGCAGGTCTAGAGAGACTTCCTAGCACTCGCCCAGTTGTACAGCCGACTTTGCTAGCGATGCTACACTGACAATTACGCTCTCATTTGCCGAGACGATAGTTAGCATAGCCTTCAGCTACGTCATTTGCTACGACCTAGCAAGGCGCCATTACCAGTTTATATTGAGCATATTAATGTACCGTCAAGAGCGATGTACTCCATTTATGGATTAAAGTTAAGTATTACAGCAACTGCGTCCGTTTTTCTAAGTTCTCATTTCTCTGACCTGTTCCAGACCTCACGCCAGTCTGCGTGTAATTAAACGCGTGCATTTCGGCCTCCTCTAGCAATACGGTGTTGGCTCTTCTGCCAACACAGCAGTGCCATAGCCGTAGCTTTGAATCATGTGCCGCAACCAGCAAAACTGTATCGCCTCCCATAGATGCTGAACAGATCCCTCTTAATGGATCCCTCCTTCAAGGTTATCGTTCGAGAGCTTTGGGCGCGTAGCTTGCGTTCGTAGGACCGCTATCTTTCTCTTATGGAATGGTCGTCATGACATGCCAGACCTTTGCTCCGGAAAGCGTTAATGCGTTACGGCGCTGAGAGGGCTAGAAATCTCTATCAGGAATTTTGCTATTCTGTCTTTAGTCAACTTTATGACTGTGTCAGACAAGCTCTGTTACGGATTATGGACGTCCGCCATGTTAAGGCGAAACTTCTTCGGTTAAAGGGGCACCAACTGGAAGGACTCAGGGTGCGATCAAGCTCCAGCTCCTTCCTACAGGCTGAACTGACCTTATATCACCTTATCCGTTTTCGGACGCGTCCTTTACTCACTCTGATGGTCACATACTGACATCCCAACGTAACATCTCCACAGAGATCTATAAGTACTTTATCGACCTTTATGATGATCCAGCTACTGTTACGATTGTCCCTGATAAGCTTATTAATCTTGTCGATTGCGTGGTTACTCCCAAATTGAAAGATGACTTTCTAAGTCACTTTATAATAAAATTATAAACAGCCGACCAGTTGCAAATTTCTTTATCCATTGCAACTGGTCGGCTGTTTATAATTTTATTACGTGAAACCGTTGCTGTTGTGCAGCTATGTTTAAAATATTTAAATCACTTTACTTGTGGTGATAAATATCGCCTTATTGTTTATTCATCATCGCAAAAACCGCCAGGACTCGACAGTATTCCTAAGGAATTTTATGTGCATTTTTGGCCTCTTGTAGGTTATACCTAATGCAAGCTAACTTGATGTATACAATTACGTCATTGGTAAATGAGGTGATCCGGAGGGGGGCTGATTTCTGACCCGTTCAAGGTTGGTAAAATCGTTCAAATTCCGAATACAATTGGACGTCCAGACATTGATAAATTGCGCTCGATCACATCACTTACTTTAGATTACAAAACTGTTGTCAGAGAGGTTAATAACTATTTGTCGATATTGCTAGAGAAACGTCTTGCTGTTCACCCAAGTTGTGTGCCTGGGCTCACGATTCTGACTTCTGTAGTCGAATGGCTGTAGCGACATCTGTCTTTGGAGCCTTGCTTTTTATTGATTTTAAAAATGCATTTGATCAGGTCAGTCACGGTCTCTTAATGCGGGTGTTCAAGACGACCGGTCTCAATCATACTGCGTGTCAGGTTTTATCCAATCTTTTTACTGCTATTCACGCATCTGTCGTAGTGAATGGACAACTCACTCCCCAGATCACCATCCAATGGGGCTTACCGCAGGGGAGCCCCTCTCGATGTTGCTTTTTGTCTTGTCCTTAGAGTCCCTGCGTCGCCGTATTGCTGATAAGTTGCGTGGATGGAAGATATTAGGAGAAACCTTCTAGGTACGAGCCTCCACGGATGATGTTATGGCATTGCTATGTCATGTCGATGATATTTCTTTGCTCAAGGACGTATTAGATTTTTTTATTCTGTTTCTGATGCCTACATTAATGGACGGACATGTAACCAATTACCACTGCAGCGTTTTAAACATGTTATCATTCAATGGGCAACGGTTGTTGCTCGCCACATACCGTTGGGAATTACCATGGATCGCTGTCCGATGAAAATGGCTGCACTCAGTTGGCGGGAGGTGATGTATCGAATTCATGGGGCAATTCGTAAATACGAACGCCGTTTCCCTAGTCTTAGATTTCTAAATTTTCAGCAAAGTGCACTATGTTGCACAAATGTTCCCGCTCCCCGAGATGATGGCGAACAAATTGATGCAAATGTCCGGTCGTTTCCTTGGAGGGTTGAGACTTCCCAATATCAAAGTGAAGGCTTCAGTATTGTTTATACGTGTACTCTGCAACTCATTCTATAACATCTCGCTTATTTGCGTGTATTCGACCGCCTAGTATGACTCCGTCTGAAGATGCTGGCCGGATCCGCTCTAAATTGCGACACGTACGTGAATTTTATGGCTGAACCTTGCTTTCTCGTTGGGGAGTACAACCATCCCTCTCCTCAGTTGAAACGGCTGCGCCGTTGGTATCCTGGAAAACACTGTGGTATCCTCCCGATAGAAGTCGCGTCATCGCGGTACAGGGTCATTCACAATCGGATCCCGACCAACGAACGCCTCCATCGCATTGGTCTTAGTCCGACTGGTCTTTGCGACAAATGTCATCAACTTGAATAAAAAGTTCTCGGTTTTCCAGCCGCGTCAATTCGAATAAAATTCTCGAGCTTTCGATGGCCATCTCCGCCATCGTCGTCAGGAGTTCACTGGCTGCCGGGCCTGTTCCGGTCTCTCGCTTATATAGGCATGACATCATCAGCAGCCAATCAGATCGATCCAATGTGGCGCGCGCGCTTAAGTCGACCCGGCCAGCTAGCGGAGCTATTGCCCGTGGCAGCAGCAGTGACGTCAGGTGGCGCCAGGGGCAGGCGCCACGTTTGAAACTGCCGCTCCCACGTCGCGCATCCGTCTCTGCTTTCTTTCGATGTCCAACGCCCGTCTCCATGCCCTGCTGAGTGTGTATCCCTGGTCTCTGTTGAAATTGTTGTTGTTTAAGCGAATCTCGACCGCTTCCTTTATAACAGAGTCCCAATATGTAGACGCATGGGCCAACACTTTTCTATTTTCGAACTGTATTTTATGTCCGTTTTCTAGGCAATGCTCCGCTATCTCCGACTTGTCAAGCTCCCTTTGTTTTATATGGCGCTTGTGCTCAGTACAACGCTCCGCAACCGTGCCAATTGTGTGTCCAATGTACATGCTGCCACATTCACAGGGTACACCATACACACCGGACACTCGAAGATTAATGTCGTCTTTAACAGGGCGCATCATATCTCGTATCTTGGGGGCGGGCCGGAACACTGGTCTTAGCCCATGTTTCTGCAGCAGACGCCCTAACTTACTGCTAGTTGCTCCACAGTATGGCAGGAATACAGTCCGTTTGGCCTATTCTAATGATTCACTTGAGTGTCAACTCTCTTTGTCATCTTGTCACCATTCGATTGGGAGAAAGTGGATGTAGCCACGGCAGCGCAACAACATGCAAGTTTATTCGAGGCAACATCGAAGCAATGTGCCAAGTTCGACCGACTGGATCACGGAAGAACAGTTCTGAAACCCGATAAGGCCCATAGAACGGTTGTTAATCTTTCCAACCAAGAACTGAACGACGGCTCTATATCAGCGCTGAGTAAAGGCCACAACTTTTCTCCAGCTCCACGACTCATGTCATCAACCTAATACATTATCACATTATCACGAGAACGCTGGCTCTGGATTCGCCGACAACTGGCTTTCCTTACCCGATCGGCTGAAGTTGCTTTCTCGGTTGAGCTTCTTCTGTGTCCAGACTTTTCCGTTTTCCCTTGAACCAAAACTAATTCGATCGTATGGCTCCTCGGACATTACGCCCACTATGTATTTGGGTGTGACAACGATCCTCAGGCCCCCTTGTCTTCCGCCAATATATGGTGACTGTTCATTGAAAGGGGCAGAAGCTTCCTCATTATCGTGCTTACTTTGCAAATACGTTCCACCTTGTCTTTAATCGTCAAGGAACAGGGTAGTTCTTTTTTCTTTCTCTCACTCTTTCTTTGCAGTCTTCTCTCATTGTGTTCTTCCTAGAGAAAAAATTGTTTCCTTTTAAGTCCCAGGACTGTGAAATTTTTGTCTAACGAGTGTTCTCTTATCAAACAAATAACAATAAAAATAAAGAAAAGGTTTACGAAAATATGAAAGAATATAAAAATTAAAAACGTGAAATAAAGAAACACCTTAGTATTATGTCCATGTGAGGGACCAGCACAGTGAAAGGAGTGGGACAGGCATCGGTGCCAGGCCTCGGGTTTCGACCCCGGACCTCCTTGTCTCCACCTCGTCTGAAGGTGACTTGCCCGTTCTTTCCTGTAAAACATAGAATAGAATAAAATTAAAAAATAAAAATACTTTAAGCGGAAAAAAGGATAGCGTCTTTGATTCGTAATAAAAATATCATCGGCCTCGTGTCTTAACTCCGCCACCACTAAAAATTCTGAATGAAAGTCATAGCAATGGCGGCTGCAGACTTCCGGCGTAAGAAGCAGCCTCATTCAGTCAATGATGTTGTCAGGGAGGTCGGAGGAAACTGCCTGTAAAGGCGGAAGACCAGCCGTGGCCAACGGCATGAATTGCAGAAGGAAATGGAAAAGAGTGCATTAAAGACACATATCCATAGGACATGTGGCCTATAATTGAAAAAGTGTTAGGATGATTTCTCTATTGGCAAAAGATTCTGGAATAGTCCCCCGTTTGGCTCTCCGGAAGATGACTGCCAAAAAACAGTATTTATAATATTAACGTAAAAAATACGGCAACACAGAGGTTCAATCCATAACAGCTGGGTTTGCGTAGCGATAATAACGTAACACTGACCTAGGAGAAACTTGTAAATGAGCAGAAAAGGTGGTAATATTACACTAATGACGTAGCACCTGCACTGCAATAATGGAGAAACGATTTTCGAGGAAGATATTGCTAGCCTACATAGAGAATATGTACGTAATTGTGGCTTACCATGTACTATGGAATATTTCTTGCATTTTTGTTGCACCTCCCACCGATCCAAAACCAATGTAAGCCTCTTTTGCATCGGCTCTCAGACCAGAACCTCATTTGCACGTGACTGCAATGAACGAAATGCGTGTTGTTTGTTTTGTCTTGTTTTAGGGCGCAAAAACAATGGAGTCATACCGATGTCAAAACTATAGAACACGAAAACAAAGAGGAGTTAAAAAATGACTAAACGTCAATCCCAATTGACGTAAGAGAAGACAGCTAATACAGTCACGTGGAGAAAGGGCTACTAATCATACCATACAGAAACGGAGGCCCAAACCTAAAAATTAAATGACCTTCGCCATATTGCTCTGACGGATAAAAAGTAAAACGCGGTCGACAGCCCGCGCGTCATTTGCTAAAACGGCCCAAAACTCACATGGCAAACTCCAGCGGGAACGTAAACGGTTAAAAAAAAGGACATTGCTCAGGAAATGGCTGACAGTTAAAACTTGGGGCGCAATGTGTACAAAGTGGTGGGGGAGCGCTACTTATCAAATGATGATGGCTAAAAAGGTAGTGCGCAATAAGCAACCGAGATAAAATTATTTCCTCCCTGCGGGAGGGCCGAGAGGAGATCGTCCAAGCCGTTGGGAGAGGCTTAATAATCCTCATCTTATTCCCTTGAAGGAAGGACCAATGGCGATATCAAAGGGACGCCACCTCCTAACAGACGGCAACACAACCGGAGGGAATATAGGAACTAGTGGGCTGAGTCTTGGCAGCAGCGTCAGCAACCTTGTTTTCTGGCAGACGGACATGACCAGGAACCCACATAAACTTCACAGTGGCTGCACCAAGAGTGAGCAAGTGACAGTTTTCCTGGGCTCGATGCACTAAGGGATGGGCGGTGTAGAGCGCACATAGACTTTGAAGGGCGCTGAGAGAGTCTGAGCAGAAGACACAGTTGAAAAGTCGGTGTCTCCGAATGTACTCCATGGCCTGATACAGGGCGAAGAGCTCGTCTGTAAATATTGAGCAGTGTTCCGGAAGCCGATATCCAAAGATGTGGTCGCCAATGACGAAGGTACAGCCGACAGACACTACGGTCAGTCCGAGAGCCATCAGTGTACACAAAGGTATCATCGCAAAATTCAACGTGAAGATCTGAATCTGAAAGCAATAGAGCGAGGCTGGAGTAGTGTCCTTAGGAAGTGAATGAAGGCCATGGTTAACACAAGCAACTTCACGGAGCCAAGGTGGTGAAGGGTTCACACCCACTGGGAAAGATGCAAGTAGTGTGAAGTTAAGTTGTCGAAGCAAGCGCCGAAAGCGGACTCCAGGAGGTTACAGAGAAGAGGGACGCGCCCCATACTGGCGATCAAAAGAATCATCGAAGAAGGAGGCATAGGATGGGTGGCCACGCATGGCAGACAAACGGCATGCATACCTGCTGAGGAGAAAGTCACGGCTGTAGGACAGTGGTAATTCAGCAGCTTCAGCATATAGACTCTCAACCGGGTTGGTGTAAAAGGCGCCAGTGGCCAACAGGAAGCCACGATGGTGGACAGTGGCGTAAGAGGGACGGACATTCAGACGCATAAACAAATCACCCATACTCAAGTTTCGAACGGACAAGGGACCGGTACCGGTACAAACGGAGGTGGATGGTTCGATCGCCACCCCAGAAGGTACCGTTGAGGACACGAAGGACATTCAGGGACTGCATACAGCAGGCTGTCAGGTAAGACACGTGGAAGGACCAAGAGAGTTTCCTTTAAAGCATGAGCCCCAGGAATTTCGTAGTTTCAATGAACGTAAGGGCAACAGGCCCAAGGCGTAAAGATGGTGGGAGAAACCATTTGCGCCGGCAGAAATTCATACAAACAGTTTTGTCAGTGGAAAGACGAAAACCATTGTCTATGCTCCAGGTATAAAGACGATCAAGACATCGCTGAAGACGCCGCTCAGTGAGACAGGTCCTTCGACAACTGCAATAGGCAAAATCGTCAACAAAAAGGGAGCCGGAGATGCCCGGTGGGAGACAGGCCATTATAGGGTTTAACGGCGACAGCAAAGAAGACAACGCTCAGGCCTAAACCCTGAGTCACACCGTTTTCCTGGATAAAGGTGTCTGACAAGGCAGAACCCACATGCATCTTGATAACTCGGTGTTTTAAAAATTCCTGATGGAAACAGGGCAGGCGGCCACGGAAGCCCCACTTGTAATGAGAACGGAGGATACCAGTCATTCAGCAGGTGTCGTAGGCCTTCTCCAAATCGAAAAACACGGCCACAGAAAACCGTTCACGACATGAGTGGACAAAGTAGCGAGATGGTCAACTGCAGAACGCAGCACTCTAAATCCATACTGCGCAGTCGTTAGTAAATTGCGAGACTCGAGCCACTATACCATCATCTTGCAAACGCAGCTGGTGAGAGAGATGGGACGGTAGCTAGAAGGAAGGTTTTTGTACTTACGGGATTTAGATATGAATATGACGGTGGCTTCACGCCAACGTCTGGGAAATGTGCCCTCTGCCCAAATGCGGTTGTACGCGTTAAGTAGAAAGTGCTTGCCCACAAGAGAAATGTGCTGCAACATCTGAATGTGGACAGCGTCTGGCCCTGGGGTGGAGGATCAGGCATTGTAGCACCCACGATTGTGAAAAGGGTATCACCCGAGCCTCCTCCGCTCGTGTCCGATGGAGGAAGGCAGGGTGGTAGCGGGAAGAGCTCGTAGTTTCCGCAAAATGGCGGGCCAGGGTGTTAGAGATAGCGATATGGTCTACGATAACATTGTCTGCTACTGTCAGGCCGGAAACTGGCAAACGGATCTTGTACCCAGGAACCGTCGGAAGTTGGGCCTCATGACAGAGGAACGGGTGGAACTATTAAGAGAACTAGTGAATGAAATCCAGCTGACTGTTTTGCTATCCCGAAGAACGCGACGACACTTTACACGCATTTGTTTATATTGAATGCAGTTTGCCATCGTAGGACCTGGTTAAAACGTGGAAAGCACGTCTCCTTACGTGAATTGCGTCGCTACATGCTTCAGTCCACCAAGGGACTGGGACACGGCGTGGTAAAGAGGAAGTGCGAAGAATGGAACGTTCTGCAGCAGTAAGGATAACGTTTGTGAGAAAGTCCACCTGGTCATCACAACTGGGAAAATCCTGTTCTCCGAAGGTCGCCAGGGAAGAGTAAAGCCTCCAGTGAGCCTTCATACGCTGGCATTTTGGTGTGCACACACGTTGGGTAGGAGTCAGAAAACGGATAGCACATGCGAATTGGTCGCTTGAGTAGATGTCAGAAAGAACGGACCGCTCAAGACGATGAGCAAGCTGGGCAGTGCAGAAGGAGAGATCCAAATGGGAACAGGTGTGCGAGGAGTCGGAAAGGAAAATGGGTGCTCCAATGATAAGGCAGAAGAGGTTGAGTTGATTAAGATCAGCCAAGAGGGCAGCTCTCGACGGGTCCTGGGAGAACCCCGAAGGGGATGATGCGCGTTAAAGTCACCGAGTAGCAGAAATGGGGGCGGTAGCTGCCCAATAAGATGAAGGAAGTCTGCCCTGGTGACATCGAATGACGGAGGGACACAAATGGAACAGAAGGAAAAAGTCAGGTGAGGAAGGAAAAGGCGAACTGCAACAGCTTCAAGATGGGTGGTCAGGGAGAGGCCCAATACGAGGCGACTGGGAGCTGTTTTGAAAGCCAACTGTCTTGCTACACCGTGCTAAGCATGGTAATTTGTTGTGCTTTTGGGTGATTTCAGTGTTTCCATATTTTTATCGACCCTCTGTACATATGTATGGGGTTCATGTAACGTCTACGGTACGTAGATCATGACAATGTCAATATATGTGCGATGGAAACAGGTGTGTAACTCTTATGACAGTTAATACGCACGCATTTCGTCACCCCCAGGGGGTTCGCCACTATTTGGCGGGTTTATGCTTGGCTACCAGCGGGCCCCAGCCTTTGCAGCATCTTTTCCCTTCCGTGCAGCATGTCCATCCTCTTGCTATTCTTTTTCCCCTCTTTTGGGGAACATATCTGGGTTGTTATTGGTAACGTTTTGCATTGTCTTTCGCTGACATTAGAACAGTCACACCACTGTTTTTCGTTCCCTTTTCCAGTCTTTGTTTCCTTTCTCCTCTCGTTCCTCCGCTTCGGCGTTTGAGGTTCCTCTTTTACTTCTTCCTCCTTGTGCGCTCCTGAAGGCCGGAGAGTACTTCTGATTCTCAGGCACAACAACTGCTTGCCGCTTCACTTCTCCATGGCTACCCTGTTCGTACTGAGGCCCATAGAACTCTGAATTCTTTCCATGGTGTTATTTACATTTGGCCCGAGGCCGAAATCCAGTCTTACCTCTCTGATCAGGGTGTCACATCCGTCCAGCTGGTGATGAAGAAGTTAGATTCCTCCATAGGGCCCACCTAGACTCTTTTCCTCACCTTTGATAGAGTGGTGCTTCCGTCCAAGATAAAAGCAGTCTATGAAATTATCACAGTCCGACTGTACATTCTGAACCCAATCCAATGCGCTGCTACCAGTTTCATCGTTTCAAATTTCATCGTTTCAAACACACTAGAACGTCTTGTCGACACCCAGCCAGATGTGTAACCTGTTGTAGGGATGCACACGAGGGCGATTGTGCGCCTCCTGCTCCCTGCTGTATCAACTGCAGCGGCGGCCACACCGCCTCCTCTGGGATCATCTCGTGTATCTTGATGAGAGGGTTGTCCAAGAGATCCCGGGTATAGGAAAAAGTGCGTTACCCAGTCGCTCGCAAGTTATTGGCTAGTCGCAAACCCTGCGTTCTACCGTCTAGCAACTATAGTTCTGTTCTTGTTACCCCTCGCTCCATGGCCACGCAGACATGCGACCTCAAATTCAGCTCTGAGGTTGTGAAATCGCCCAGTGTCAAGGTAGCATCGCCATCCCGCCGTCCAGCTGTGCAACAAGCCATCCAACTCTCGGCTCAAGGGGCGAAATCACTAGCCACACAAGCGGTAGGCCGGAAAGGACAGAAGGAGTACTCTCGCGAAGACTTCCTACGTCCCTCCAGCCAACCAACACCCAAGTCTTCCTCTGCTAACTAAGAAGTCTCGAAGAAGTCCACCAACAGCAAATGGCCTCCTCCTTCGCCGACTCGAAAATCCTTTTCGACGGTGTTGCCAAGTGATACCTTGGCCTGGCCGGCCTCCGTTTCGTCATTGCGCACCAGAAACCGTTTTTCTGCGTTGTCCTCCTCAGGCCGACAGCACAAGTAAACCGATGCTTCAGTGGACCCCATGGAGCAGGATCCTCCTGCTTCTGTGCCCTGTGATTCTTCGCAGGCTGTCACACGGCAACTGCCGAGGTGACACGCTTTTGCCTATTCCTCATCATGACTCCTCCAATGGAACGTTCGCGGCCTTCAGTCCCACAAAGAGTATCTGCGGCTGCTTTTAGCATCGCAGCAGTCCCTTGTACTCTGCCTTCAGGAAACAAAATGGCGCTCTCACGATCACTTTGAGCTTTCACATTTTTTCCTAGTTCGTTTTGAACTTCCACTGAGGTCGGCATTCCACCTCATGGGGACGTCACGCTGCTCATATGGGACGACGCAGACTGAAAACAAATCCGCTGCTCCATAGTCCAGGTTTTATGGCTTCAGCACCACGTCTTCCTACTATGGGCATTTGCATCGCTGATGTTTGGTTTTGGAATTCCAGCTTGACCTGCAGTTCCCACCTTATGAATTTCCCTTCGAGTTGTTTTGGTGCTGAGATGGTTCCCGAGTGCGACATTCAGTCCTGCAGTGCGTCTCAAACCATCATTAATTAGCATGAGAAATGTCAGTCAGAAGTGGCTCAGTGAAATTAAGCCTGAATAATTAATTTCGAAACATTGAAGACATCTGACGTGGATGATTTGCTTATTTTCAGTGGAGCAAAGAGTCTTGATGTCATCAACACAATGTAGTCGTCTCTGGCAGAGCAGCGACAGCTAGA
Source organism: Schistocerca nitens (assembly GCF_023898315.1). NCBI lineage: Eukaryota > Metazoa > Arthropoda > Insecta > Orthoptera > Acrididae > Schistocerca > Schistocerca nitens. The sequence goes on from NC_064614.1 coordinate 863,601,610, forward strand.
ACGGCTGCACTGTGTGTCTCTGCCCCTCGCCCACTGTCATGCGGCTTGCGGGGTAAGCCGCGCCGCACAGCTCATGAAATATGCGCGACGGCTGTCAGTCATGTCCAGTACCTTATCTCGCTGGGATACTGCAAGCGCGTGCTCAGCTGATGAACCGGCCCACGCTGTACGACGTTGCGCAGAGCATCCCTAGTCGTGTCACTATGGAACTTTTGTCCAATTTTGAGCGACTACTGAAGACGTCTTTGCCGCTGCTCCAGAATGCGTAAGTTTGGTTTGAATTTTCTTCTAAATAAAAAAAGATCTCAACCAACAGAAGAAAATGATATATGGACTAGTGAGTAAGTGCCATACTCACCAGCAGAAGCAAAACAAGGTGCATAAACTATGTAAGGACCACTATGCTACAGTGCAGTGGCCTACAAAATTTCGATTCTTCTGTCTGCCTCTGCCCTCCGTGGCACGGCGTCTCGTGTGAACTGGTTGGAGTTTCTACGTTTAACTGCTAATTACGAGCTTCATGATAACTCTCCTGTAATGGTCGAGTACAGTATTGGTGGTGTGCCGGTGGCAGCGTCACATCGATTAAATATAAGTGCGTCACATTGCAAAGCGATATGAAATCACAAGAGCAAGAAAGATCGGTTTAATGAAGTCGAATGATTAAAAGAGGGAATTGTACTCTAGCTCATCGGCTAAGTAAACCGTGTATTAAATACCCTTGCGACGCATTCTTTGGTACCCTTCAAGGTCGGGTTAAGGAAGAATATCGAATCAGTTCTGAGATTTGTTACTGGTAGCTCGATGGATGCGCAAGTGTTAAGAAAATGCTGCGTAAACTCACGTGGCAATCCCTGGAGGAAAGACGATGATCTCTTCGTAAAACACGAGAAGTCTGGGCTCACACGGTAGCACACAGACAGAAAATGTTGCAGTAAGCTCTGCCATGCAAAATATGATAGCTTGCACAATGTGTACGTAGATGTAGATGTACGCGAAATTAAAAACGTTCACTTTACATCGATCATCTGAAATCGTGAGTGTTATTTATACAAATCAAAACAAGAAACGTCAGTAAATAAAAGGCTGCTATAGTGCTCAGAATTCATTCGGCAGAAACATTGTACTGGTCAAGATATAACTTTATTACACAGAATTAAGATGGATGAAAATGGCGCAGTGGACGTGTCACAAGTTGAAAAGGTCATTGCACTTCCCCTTGCCCATATTTCACCCCTTCCTCTGACGTCTTCTCGTTGGAGATCAGACCCCCGGCGTTCAGATCATGTGGTTTTGTCGCGGTGCCCGAGGGAAAGAATTTAGACACGCTGCCGCTAAGAACAGAAACAGAAAGGCGTCACAATGTGACACAAAAACCCTAGCGGAGGTCATTTTCACACATTTCGCACTCGAAAAAGATATTTTTTTGCGTGATGTACAACAGGATAACGTTCTTGACAAATTTTGTCACTACTGACAACCCTCGGACGATTTAACCCTTTTCACAGGACATCGCGTTGCTGCAATCTCATTGTGATCTCATCCCTTTGGAGTGTAGCATGAGCGCAGTTTTTGCTGTGATATACACGTTGGAAAAACTAGGGACGGGTCTAAAGCATTCGAAGATAGCGGAAAAGGGTGATCATGATTTTATATCCCTCCATTTTTGTGCCTCTTGTCGCGTGTGCATGGGGGAGAGGGGGGGGGGGGGGTGATGGTGCCGGTGGCGATGTCATTGATACACACTTAAAAGAGGTGAAACACAGTTGGTGGGACTCAAGAACTTGTTGGGCACTTTAAAAATGTTCTTGTACAAAAATGATAGTCATTCACCGATCCCAGAACGCAAGTGAGACAGGCGACCTGCTCCACACTTGCGCCTACGGGCTGCATACGAAGACAGACGCCTGTCGAAAGGGTTGCCTATCTGGGCGGCGGCTAGAGCCCGTCAGATGGGTGTATGTGTACAAAAACATTATTAAGGCACCGAAAGAAACATTATCAAGGTGCCAAAGAAAGGTACGGATGTGGCTCCTAAGATGTTGCTCAACTGGGAACCTTGCAGGGATACTTTGCTACTTTATTCACGTGCATTTCGATGTCGCACCCTCCCCCTCACCCCCTTACCCGTCAAATGACACAGGAGAGTGGAGAAAAGCAGTGATGAGAAACCATGAACACCCTTTTTTGTACCAGATCACATTCAGTTTTCGCCCAGTCGTTTTGAACGGTGCTTAGTGCTTGAACGGTGCTGTATACCAAAGCGAAACTTGAGATCAAGCTACGCTTCAAAGGAATGAGATCACGGGTCAGAGTAACTGCAGTTACGCGATGGCCTTAGAAAACGGCTGAAGCATCGCGTAGGTGTCAGCGGTGCCAAAATTTGTCAAAGACGTCGCCACGTTAAACATGGCACTGCAAAGTGTCGTCTTGGCGAGTCATTTGTGTAAAAATTAACGCCGCTATGGAAGGGGTGGTTCCAGTGACGCCCTTTCTGTCACCTCCTGAGGTCTTCTCGTGTCGATTCCGAACGGCGGTGTGTCTGGAATGTTTTCACTGGCCACCCATAAGAAAACCGCAGTTCTGACTTCCATCATGGAAGCTTGAAGGCGGGTGTGGTGATCTTACCACCGTTGGCCGTTGTGCAGAACTGTGGCGAAAATTATTGGCAATGGGATTTCATTAACACATTTTGCACCTCACACGAACTCCTGAGATCTCTTCTTCCTTTCGTATGAGTCAACAATTTTCCGTTTGAAGCGTCACCAAGCCAAAGGGTGACGTTACTGGGCGCCACGCTTTTGCGTCAGTTACACAGGAAGGTAGTAGGCACCTTTGATACAAATTATCAACTTCTGTGTCGGAATGGGTGTTTAAAAAATGGCAGTTTAATTGTGCCAGGTGTTGTATATAAAAAAATATTGGCTTTTGTGTTTCTTGGAGCGATTAAATCCACAGCCTTCAAGCTCTACGAACATTCTCGTGGTTAAATTACTGTCTCATTCTTTTATTGGCAATACCGTTTCGCACTAAGGACTGACAATTTATTCCAACCCATTTCAAACGTTACTAAATTTGGGACTTACTGAGGTACTAAAACCGTGTACGGGGCTAGGAGAGCAACTCGGAGGTAAGAACTTTGCCTATTAAAGCAATAATTTCGCCTTCGAGTTTCGGTTAATCAGCCAGTTTTAATGTCTCAGGAAGTTTTCAAACTTCGCACATTCTGCTGTAGAGTGAAAGCATCAACGTTCTTAAACATTTTTGTTCACTCAGTCGGAGCATTCAGTACAATTTTCACTGATTGTCCTCATGATTGTCGAGAGATCAGGTGCGGAAATTTGCTGGTGGCATAAGGTGAACATAGGCAGCTGCCTTACGTTATTTTCTTAAATTGTTGCTGACCGTTCCCGTCACTGAAGTTTGGAGCGCCTTCATATGTTTTTTTTTTCTTTATTCGTCCACGCACACACACACCAAAGCCTGGCCAGCAGCCGAATTCTAAATACCTAAAAATGCAGTCTGTTGCCCAGGAGACGAGGATTCCAGTTGTAAAGCGTAACTGTTAACCGTTCTCCCGCCTGATTATTTTCGCTACTAGGCTGCAGCTTGCTCATCTGTATCGGCGAGTGTATGAACGTTATGCGACAGGAAATTCTGCATGCCTCACACGTTAACGAAAGTGGTGCATGTGTGTGCTCTGTTTATGAAATGTTGACAGTATTATGTGTTTCCTCTTCTTTTCCTCCTTAGTCGTCAGGATGGTAGGTAGTGTTCACACAGCTTGACAGCTTGCAGTCAGTGACCTGTTTAGGGCCCTCTTTTTTACTAATGTATAACTGGTATCTCTTTTATGGAAATTATAAGATTTCGTCGCCATTTCTTTCTCTTTGCCTCTAATTTCCCGACCAAAAGAATGATGCGGCATGTCGAATGTCTTATAGCACTTCATATTAATCTACTTCCTCATTCCTCAAATACCTCATTTAAATGGTCTGATTGTCCTTTCTTTTCCTAGCACATGTCACTGGTTATTTCTTCAGTCCATGACATTCATTGCCACATTTAGTTCGATTTTTTTCCGGAACTAGCATGGTCCAGCTCTCCAAACCATATGTGGCTACAATGCAGATGATAAAGCAACTTTTCGTCTTAATTTTATACATAATTTTTTTATGTTTCTGTCTGCCACATTCTCATGAATAATACCTGGGGATTTACAGTCCTTGAGCTAATATTCTTCTCACTATTTTCGTTTGACTCCCTACTCAAAGGGAGTTAATTATATCTTAACATGGCAAAAATGTGAGATTTCGTATACAGGACGTTATTTCTTTTCCACCGTTGCTTTCCACTTTTGTCTTTACTTGCTTCGTCTGTAACTTAGTAGTGTCGTGGCCTGAAGCACTTTGTGTCAACAACTTAAACCAGTTGTTTCGACAGCACTAACGAGATGTAAAACATATAATGTATTACAATAATGTATAATGCTATAATCAATTTGAAACTTCAAAGTCTTGGGGATGACAACATAAGTTGTTAAACCTAGTTGCCTTATAATAAAGATTTTAGTAGTTTTACGACGGTAAATACAGGGTGAACATTGATAAAATCGATAAACTGCAGGGACGATTCCTATCCTATGAACATGTGCCCGTAAATGCACCGTATCCACCCACGATAGATGGTGCTGGCAAGTGAAAACTCCTCTGACCGCGTGCCGAGTGTTCCCTGTGTGCTGCGGATTGTGCGATTGACACAGAGTACTATAAGCAGCAGAATGGTCCGGTATTCACGTCGGGAAGAAGCCAAGATGGTGTCTGTGTACGGCCAATCAGACGGAAACGGTCGAGAGACAGCACATCTAATAACAAAACAGGTACCCTCACAGACACCAACCACATCACGAAACACTTCAAGCTCTTTTTGAACGTTCCTGTGGTCGTGGATCATTTCAGACAGGCGAGCGTGCAGGGAGGCAGCGGTCTTTGTGCACACCACATTTGGAAGATCGGGTTCAACAGGATACTGAGACGAATCCTAGTACAAGCACCAGGCAAGTGGACAGCAAAGATGGTGTATAATTGTATCCTACGTGATAACCGCTAGTATCCCTATCATCTGCAATCCAATGGAAGCCACTTTGAAGTTCTATTGCGAAGTGGATGCGATGTAGCTCTGTACTGTGTTCTGGGACGATATGTTGTTGCATGCACACTATTCATTTCCAGGCTTTTTTTCCTCAGTTTCCGTCACGAGTCCATTCCTGTAGTTCGCCAGTTTTATTAATGTTCACCCTGTATAAAAGTAAAATTGTCTTTTGTGAAAACCATGCAGCGTAACCTAGAGATTACTTTCCTGTTTTTAGTACTTTGCACTTCCAGAGCGTGGTCTGTGACATTAAACTTCTAAAAGTTTCAGCACCACTCTTTCACGGAATAATTAATATAATTCGTCTTAAATTAACATTCTGGGATATGTATAAAAACTCGTTTGGTCTGTAGTAAAGTTTAGCAACAATGATCACGATATCGACTTTCAAACAAGAAGAATGTAGCTGAATCTAAGAAGCGCAGACGTAATCCAAATCGAGCTTTCCTACGTCCACATTAATTGCTGCTCGTCATCTCCAGCGACTGCCAACACACAGATCCGTCCACGCTCTGGGAACAAATAGATCCACGCCCTAGAATTGTTAACGAAGAGGGGACCACCGGAATGAATAATTTAAACAAAACAGAAATAAAATTCGCTGCTACTTTCGAAATCAGCTGGCCTCGGAAATATCGTTTAAATTACTGAAAAATACACAAGCGTTGCTAACCACGAGCAAGTACAGGAAACGTACAAGACGTGGGCTGAGCTGTAGTTCTGATATCAGAAAATCAGGTCTTCACGTTTTCACGAAACGTTTAGAACACGCACACAGTGTGCATAGAGCCGTTTTTGATGATATTTTACATCTACTGTAGCACTAATGTAGTGAGGCACGCCGATGCGTTTTGCACGCGTCCGTTATCGACAACGACCAAGCGCCACTTAGTTATTCGCAGATCTGCCAACGGCGCGTGATAGTTCGACTAACAGCCGTCGCGCCGTAACGCGACCGAGATAGCGCCACCGGCTTTCGTTTCGCACGCACGCGTGTACAAACGCACGCACGTGCGTATCTGTTGCTGTAGCACGCATAAAAATGGGAGAGAGCTGTCTGTATGTGCGTGCTGCATGCAGCAGATACAGCGCGGACCGAGGCGTGGTGTCATGTGTGGGAGGGGGGGGGGGGGGGGGGGGGCTGACGCACCACTGCACGCAGCACCGCCGCACCTGTGCCGCAGCTCTTACACCATTGCTGGATTCGAACTGTCGTTATGAATAAAACCATTTTGGCTATCAAGCAGCATCATTCTGCGTAACGAGGCAACTAACTATAAACGATAATTTTAAAATCAAAGCTAAAGTAATTGCACGTAACTGATTGACCATTCATACTGTATAACACAGGTGGTCACATACAGGTTTTAAAACTTTTAAAAGAGAAGAATTAATGAAAACTCTAATTCTCTGCAGTAGCTGTATTTATTGAAGTCGATTAGAGACTCACATAAGCGGTTCCACAACTTTTAAGTTGTATCCTCTGATGTATAACTGTACAGAATTTTTTTATAATATGATACTCTGATATTGGGGAAATTATATGAGACATTTTCAAAGTACCGAGTGCACGGATTTAAGGAAGGGAGAAAATATTACGCATCTGATTAGGAAACTACGTGTGGATCACATACGCCCCACAAAGGATTTGTAATTTCACACGAAAAGTTGGTTACTGGCAGTGTTATATCGTACGGTATAGGAAGCTATCAAAGACTGCCGCAGATTAACAGTTGGCATGGCTAGGCAAATTTCTCAGCTTTCTTCAGTTCGTAAAAACCATCATCAGTGATGAATGTCACGTCTGTAAAAACGAAGGAATGGAATTAGCAATCAGAAACGGGTCCTTGACTAAAGAACAGTGAATCAATAGCTGCAATAGTGTGGAACAACAGACAAAAACGGACCCGACATGCGTTAAAATCAAGAGTATCTGTCTTCACTTAACCGATTAAAAGTATGGCCATCTTTTGGTATGAAATTTCAAATCTTATTTATTGTACACAAAGACGCACGTTCTTTGTGGGGCATATGTGATCCACGCCTAGTTCCCTAATTAGACGCACAATATTTCCTTCCTAATTTAAATCTATTCACTTATTACTTTGAAAATGTCTTAGATAACTTCACTTTTCGATTATCAGAGTACTAATTTATAAAAATTTCTATGTGGATATATATCAGAAGATACAACTTAAAAGTTGCGAAATCGGTTTTGTGAGTCTCTAATCGACTTCAATAAATACAGCTATTGTAGGCTACTGGAATTTTCATTCTGATTTTTATTTAGAATTTTTAACACCTGTGTTATACAGCATGAATAGTCGATCAATTATGTATAGTTATAAAAGACAAGTCACGTGCCGAACGACTTGCAATGGACTTCCCCAGGGCAGAAAAATATCTGGAGTCTGAAAGTGATATTACATAGTTGCATAAAATTTCGGGGGAAATGCCCGTGTCTGCAACTTGCTGCCACGATATTTCGGCCCAGAGTCTTCTAGTCATCTTCTGCGAAAGTAGGCAGAATATTTGGAAGATGTAAAGTTAAAGAAATCTCGCCTTCCCTCCAGAATCTCGACGCTATTGGGCTCTGTTAAAGCTGACTTACAGTTGCGCAAGGCAGGTGTTTACAGGATTCCGTTTGAATGCCGTGTGCCTTGCGTAGGGCAAACGACGCGCACATTGCAGGATCGCATTGTGGAACATCAGTCGTCAGAAGATCAAAACAAACTGCAAAACGATTTAGAAAAGATATCTGAATGGTGCTAAAAGTGGCAGTTGACCCTAAATAACGAGAAGTGGGAGGTCATCCACATGAGTGCTAAAAGAAACTCGTTAAACTTCGGTTACACGATAAATCAGTCTAATCTAAAAGCCGTAAATTCAACTAAATACCTAGGTATTACATTTACGAACAACTTAAATTGGAAGGAACACATAGAAATTGTTGTGGGGAATGCTAACCAAAGACTGCGTTTTGGTGGCCGTACACGTAGAAAATGTAACACCTACTAAGGAGACTGCCGACACTACTCTTGCCCCTCCTCTTTTGTGTGCGCGGTGTGGGATCCTTACCAGATAGGACTGGCGGAGTACATCGAAAAAGATCAAAGAAATTCAACACGTTTTGTATTATCGCGAAATATGGAAGAGAGCGTCACAGAAATGACACAGGATTTGGGCTGGAAATCATTAAAAGAAAGGCGTTTTTTGTTGCGACGGAATCTTGTCACAAAATTCTAATCACCAACTTTCTCCTCAGAATGCGAAATTATTTTGTTGACACCGACCTACATAGGGAGGAACGATCACCACGATAAAATAAGGGAAATCAGAGTTCGTACGGAAAGATATAGGTGTTCATTCTTTCCGCGCGCTATTCGATATTGGAATAATAGAGAATTGTGGAGGTGGTTCGATGAACACTCTGCCAGGCACTTGCACGTCATTTGCAGAGTATCCATGTAGATGTAGATGAACTTCCTATCGAGCTTTAACAACTGGCAACTGAAGTGAGTAGCATCGCTGTGTGTTTAACGTCTTTTCCAGACGGTCCCAAAATGATTGAAACTGATCGTGGCAGTGTCAACTACAGCACGATCTGTACACAGTTTATCAACAAAGAATAAAGCTTCGACAGAAAAGCGCCTATGCTAATATGCAACAAGGCATCCCAGGTAATAATTATCTTGCAGGAAGAAGTGTTTTTGTTTACACTTTGAGAGCTTAGCTGCCAGCTACAAACTCCCACTCTTGGCTGCCCAGTCCATCAACACCTAACGGATTTCAACATTCCAAACTTACCACTAAAGTCTGTCATAGATGTTTCCCTGAAAAGCGTATATTGGCTCAATAACGGATCGAATCACAAGGGAAAATGAAGGCAGCATACATAGTATCGTGGCAAAGGATGAACGTATACACAGTAAGGTCTAATGCAGTGAGTATACTGTATGAGAGTACTAACAGTATAGAAAGAACTTTCAGTCTCTGAGATGGTTTCGTGATTTCCTGTCAGAAAGGTCGTAGTATGTGATATTTGAAGGGAAGTTATCTCCTCTGTTTAGAGGCCCTCTTTCTTTGTTTGCTGATGATGACGCCGTTTACTGTCACGTAATACCATCAGAATCTCAAAACAAATTACAAAATGGTTTATACGTGATATACACATGATACAAAAAGTGGCAGTAGACCTTCAACAACAGAGAGTGTAAGTACTAAAAAGAATTAATTAAATTTCGATTACACGATAAATCACGAAAATTTAAAAGTGGTGGATTCAATTAAATACGAAAGGACAATAATTACAAAACTGGATGCATCAAATCTTCTAAAGAGGGTGTCTACACTACGCTTGTCCATCCTCTAATCTTACTAGATAGGACTAAAAGAAGACATCGAAAATATTCAAGGAAGAGCATCTCGTTTTCTTTTATCGCAAAATAGGGGCTGTAATAAGCGAGTTGGGATGGCAAACGTAAAAAGGCATTTTTCTTTGCGGTGGGATATCTACATCTACATCCACATGGATACTCTGCAAATCACATTTAAGTGCCTGGCAGAGGGTTCATCGAACCACCTTCACAATTCTCTATTATTTCAATCTCGTATAGCGCGCGGAAAGAATAAACACCTGTATCTTTCCGTACGAGCTCTGATTTCCCCTATTTTGCCGGCCGTGGTGGCCAAGCGGTTAAAGGCGCTACAGTCTGGAACCGCGCGGCCGCTACGGTCGCAGGTTCGAATCCTGCCTTGGGCATGGATGTGTGTGTTGTCCTTAGGTTAATTAGGTTTAAGTAGTTCTAAGTTCTAGGGGACTGATGACCTTAGAAGTTAAGTCCCATAGTGCTCAGAGCCATTTGAACCATTTTTCCCCCTATTTTATCGTGGTGATCGTTCCGCCCTATGTAGGTCGGTGTCAACAAAATATTTTCGCATTCGGAGGAGAAAGTTGGTGATTGGAATTTCGTGAGAAGATTCCGTCGCAACGAAAAACGCCTTTCTTTTAATGATTTCCAGCCCAAATCCTGTATCATTTTTTTATGGGACTTAACTGCTAAGGTCATCAGTCCCTAAGCTTACACACTACTTAACCTAAATTATCGTAAGGACAAACACACACTCCCATGCCCGAGGGAGGACTCGAACCTCCTCCGGGACCAGCCGCACCTGTATCATTTCTGTGACACTCTCTCCCATCGTCAGTCCTACCTGGTAAGAATCTCACACCGCGCTGCAGTATTCTAAAAGAGGACGGACAAGCGTAGTGTAGGCAGTCTCCTTAGTAGGTCTGTTACGTTTTCTAAGTGTCCTGCCTATAAAACGCAGTCTTTGGTTAGCCTTCCCCACAACATTTTCTGTGTGTTCTTTCCAATTTAAGTTGTTCGTAATACCTAGATCTTTAACTGAATTTACGGCTTTTAGATTACACTGATATCGTGTAACCGAAATTCAACGAGTTCCTTTTAGCACTCATGTGGATGACCTCACACTTTTCTTTATTTATGGTCATGTGCCACTTTTCGCAGCATTAAGATGTTTTTTTAAAATCTTTTGCCGTTTCTTTTGATCTACTGATGACTTTATTAGTCCATAAACGGCAGCGTCATCTGCAAATAACCGTCGTGAACTTTCATTCACCAGCTTTCTCATTCGAGAACGGAAATTTTTTGTTGACTTTCATATAGGGAAAAATGAAATCATAATAAAAATAAGAGTAATCAGAGTTCACAGAAAGAATTTACGTGGTGGTTTTTCCCACGTGCTAGTGTAGAATGGAATTGTTAAGAAAAAATCAGAAAATAGTTCTATGAACCTTCTGCCAAACAATTAAGTGTGGATTGCAGAGTCATCTATACGTATATGTATAAATATTTGTAAATGGTCACACGAATGAGCTCACAACGTTGCAATGTGAAGCAAGTATAACAGACCAGCGCCTGCCAGCACCGCAGGTCTAGAGGATTTCACAAACTTGTGGAAAGAATAGGATCTTGATCACCAGTCGCCGGACTTCTTCACAGACTCTACACCAAGACAATGAGTAACGTCGTAGGTACTAGCACGTACATGTACATGTACATGCGATTCTTGTGTAATTTTCTTATAATCATGCCTACATGCGTAACAATACGAATAGAAATGCAGTTAAATCTGGTTAAGTGAGAAAACCCCGTAAATGTGGCTAATCTTCAAAATGGCTCAAATGGCTCTGAGCACTATGGGACTCAACTGCTGTGGTTATCAGTCCCCTAGAACTTAGAACTAGTTAAACCTAACTAACCTAAGGACATCACACACATCCATGCCCGAGGCAGGATTCGAACCTGCGACCGTAGCAGTCCCACGGTTCCGGACTGCGCGCCTAGAACCGCGAGACCACCGCGGCCGGCGGGCTAATCTTCAGGTCCCGTCCTTTTTACTCCCTAAATCATGTCTATCTGTCCAACAGTTTTCCTGCGCCGACTCCTTTAAGTAAGATCTCCTGATCTTTCACCTCCAAAGAGCATCTTCCACGAAACATATCTATAGAGTATTTTCACGTATTACTTTAAATTTATGCTGATACGTGTACGTTACTATACACATCAATATTTTGAAAAATCGAATTTGTACACACCCCAGAAATGGAATGTCTAGTGCCCACGCTAAAAAGTAATCCAAAAGCACCCACGGTTATTGTTTCTCTGCATGACTTGAATGCTTTGGCGAATTATGACGAAGTAGTTACGTCAGTCTACAGATCTTTGGAATGTTTAATCGACACTGATCAGTACATTTTAAATATGAATAAGCTTGAGAGACATATTTAAGTATCATAACGGAAAGCAAAAGGAAGGTGACCGATTAATTATCTAAGTGAATCTTTGTAGATAACCTTTTTTAGATACTGCAATTGCAATTTTTTCCCTTTATTCTTAAATCTCGGTGAGTGGGAGACGTATATGTAAACCTGATATCCTTGGATAAAGAAAAATCTCAGCAAATGAGAGGAATCACATCTAAAACTTTATAAGTCAGAAATCACTCTGAAGAAGATAAATTTCGTGTTTGCTGGAACTATCAATTATCCACATTTGATTGTAGTTGACAAAGGTACAGAACATCAATTTTTATCCACGTCGTCCAGAGGAAGGAACTAAATAGGTCTAAAACTTATTAGGTTTGGCACATGTATAAAAATAATGAGTGGCACCAGAAAGATTCAATGTCTTTTTCTTTTCTACGCTAAATCTTAATCTACAATTAATATCGTGTGTAGGAAGCTTATTTTCACTTTTATGATCATATCTCTACAAAATATTTTCTTCCAATAATCTGTTTTCAATTTATATTTAGAAGCAGAAGATATTTACAATTTTATGTCTCAATTAAGTGCATGCATTATATAATAATACCTGTAATTATTACTCTAGGGAAATGGCGGCAAGAGAGGGGAAGAAAACCAATGTGCACTCCGTGTGCATACCGGGGGGAGTCATTCCAGATGTGGAAAGGGTCCTTCCGGATGCCATGAAGGGTGCAGGGTGCACCCATCTGCAGGTGGTCGCTCATGTCGGCACCAATGATGTGTGTCGCTATGGATCGGAGGAAATCCTCTCTGGCTTTGGTGAAGACTGCCAGTCTCGCTAGCGGGATGAAAGCAGAGCTCACCATCTGCAGCATCGTCGACAGGACTGAGTGCGGACCTTTGGTACAGAGCCGAGTGGAGGGTCTGAATCAGAGGCTGAGACGCTTCTGCGACCATGTGGGCTGCAGATTCCTCGACTTGCGCCATAGGGTGGTGGGGTTTCGGGTTCCGCTGGATAGGTGAGGAGTCCACTACACGCAACAAGCGGCTACACGGGTAGCAGGGGTTGTGTGGCGTGGGCTGGGCGGTTTTGTAGGTTAGATGGCCTTGGGCAAGTACAGAAAGGGCAACAGCCTCAACGGGTGCGGGGCAAAGTCAGGACATGCGGGGACCAAGCAGCAATCGGTTATGTAATTGTCAACTGTCGAAGCTGCGTTGGTAAAGTACCGGAACTTCAAGCGCTGATAGAAAGCAGCGAAGCTGAAATCGTTTTAGGTACAGAAAGCTGGCTGAAGCCAGAGATAAATTCTGCCGAAATTTTTACAAAGGTGCAGACGGTGTTTAGAAAGGATAGATTGCATGCAACCGGTGGTGGAGTGTTCGTCGCTGTTAGTAGTAGTTTATCCTGTAGTGAAGTAGAAGTGGATAGTCCCTGTGAATTATTATGGGTGGAGGTTACACTCAACAACCGAGTTAGGTTAATAGTTGGCTCCTTTTACCGAGTTCCCGACTCAGCAGCATTAGTGGCAGAACAACTGAGAGAAAATTTGTAATATATTTCGCATACATTTTCTCAGCATGTTATAGTCTTAGGTGGAGATTTCAATTTACCAGATATCGACTGGGACACTCAGATGTTTAGGACGGGTGGTAGGGACAGAGCATCGGGTGACATTATACTGAGTGCACTATCCGAAAATTACCTCGAGCAATTAAACAGAGAACCGACTCGTGGAGATAACATCTTGGACCTACCGATAACAAACAGACCCGAACTTTTCGACTCTGTAAGTGCAGAACAGGGAATCAGTGATCATAAGGCCGTTGCAGCATCCCTGAATATGGAAGTTAATAGGAATATAAAAAACGGGAGGAAGGTTTATCTGTTTAGCAAGAGTAATAGAAGGCAGATTTCAGACTACCTAACAGATCAAAACGCAAATTTCTGTTCCGACACTGACAATGTTGAGTGTTTATGGAAAAAGTTCAAGGCAATCGTAAAATGCGTTTTAGACAGGAACGTGCCGAGTAAAACTGTGAGGGACGGGAAAACCCACCGTGGTACAACAACAAAATTAGGAAACTACTGCGAAAGCAAAGAGAGCTTCACTCCAAGTTTAAACGCAGCCAAAACCTCTCAGACAAACAGAAGCTAAACGATGTCAAAGTTAGCGTAAGGAGGGCTATGCGTGAAGCGTTCAGTGTATTCGAAAGTAAAATTCTATGTACCGACTTGACAGAAAATCCTAGGAAGTTCTAGTCTTACGTTAAATCAGTAAGTGGCTCGAAACAGCATATCCAGACACTCCGGGATGATGATGGCATTGAAACAGAGGATGACACGTGTAAAGCTGAAATAGTAAACACCTTTTTCCAAAGCTGTTTCACAGAGGAAGATCGCACTGCAGTTCCTTCTCTAAATCCTCGCACAAACGAAAAAATGGCTGACATCGAAATAAGTGTCCAAGGAATAGAAAAGCAACTGGAATCACTCAACAGAGGAAAGTCCACTGGACCTGACGGGATACCAATTCGATTCTACACAGAGTACGCGAAAGAACTCCCCCCCCCCCCTTCTAACAGCCGTGTACCGCAAGTCTCTAGAGGAACGGAGGGTTCCAAATGATTGGAAAAGAGCACAGGTAGTCCCAGTCGTCAAGAAGGGTCGTCGAGCAGATGCGCAAAACTATAGACCTATATATCTGACGTCGATCTGTTGTAGAATTTTGGAACATGTTTTTTGCTCGAGTATCATGTCGTTTTTGGAAACCCGGAATCTGTTATGTAGGAATCAACATGGATTCCGCAAACAGCGATCGTGTGAGACCCAACTCGCTTTATTTGTTCATGAGACCCAGAAAATATTAGATACAGGCTCCCAGGTAGATGCTATTTTTCTTGACTTCCGGAAGGCGTTCGATACAGTTCCGCACTGTCGCCTGATGAACAAAGTAAGAGCCTACGGAATATCAGCGGATGATGCTGTAGTATACAGAGAAGTTGCAGCATTAGAAAATTGTAGCGAAATGCAGGAAGATCTGCAGCGGATAGGCACTTGGTGCAGGGAGTGGCAACTGTCCCTTAACATAGACAAATGTAATGTATTGCGAATACATAGAAAGAAGGATCCTTTATTGTATGATTATATGATAGCGGAACAAACACTGGTAGCAGTTACTTCTGTAAAATATCTGGGAGTATGCGTGCGGAACGATTTGAAGTGGAATGATCATACAAAATTAATTGTTGGTAAGGCGGGTACCAGGTTGAGATTCATTGGGAGAGTGCTTAGAAAATGTAGTCCATCAACAAAGGAGGTGGCTTACAAAACACTCGTTTGACCTATACTTGAGTATTGCTCGTCAGTGTGGGATCCGTACCAGATCGTGTTGACGGAGGAGATAGAGGAGATCCAAAGAAGAGCGGCGCGTTTCGTCACAGGGTTATTTGGTAACCGTGATAGCGTTACGGAGATGTTTAATAAACTCAAGTGGCAGACTCTGCAAGAGAGGCGCTCTGCATCGCGGTGTAGCTTGCTCGCCAGGTTTCGAGAGGGTGCGTTTCTGGATGAGGTATCGAATATATTGCTTCCTCCTACTTATACCTCCCAAGGAGATCACGAATGTAAAATTAGAGAGATTAGAGCGCGCTCGGAGGCTTTCAGACAGTCGTTCTTCCCGCGAACCATACGCGACTGGAACAGGAAAGGGAGGTAATGACAGTGGCACGTAAAGTGCCCTCCGCCACACACCGTTGGATGGCTTTCGGAGTATAAATGTAGATGTAGATGTAGATGTAGAACAAATAAAATGTTTGGTTGGTAAGAGCTCCTAATTTGCACTGAGGTTCTCATTAAAAATTTATTATCTATGTATTTATTCCAATTTTGAAGACCTTTCACTCGATATTGTAAAGTGGTCTTTCATATTACAGTCTTCGTTCATCATCTTTCTTTGGAGTTTTTGTTTTGTTTTTATCTGCAACATTTGACACTAAATAATAACTTATTTAGAATAACAATAATTTGAGGTTGAAATATAAATACATTTTTTTGTTTTAAGAATAAAGTAAAAAGATTATACAACAGGGAGAAGAGTGTTAGTGTCATCACCGATTGTGACTGCTGGTGAATAGCTCGGAATGGTTTCCACGAGCTATTACCGACAGTCACGTACGTATTGATTCCAAATGCAATAATTGCTTGGATTTCTTTGTTAAAAAAAAAACATACTTGTAGCTATACAGGAAAAAATCTCAGTTCACTTGTATCTAGATCGAGAGTACACTGAATGAGATGACGGTGAAAGACCTTTTCGGAGAATTTCAAACCAAAATCGATAGGGATGTCTCTTTTTAGACGTAGTGTAAAGTAGCCACACTCGAATACAAGGATTATTCGGTAAGTAAGATCTCATCGATCGCGAAATGAAAACCACAGTGAAAATCAAAAAAGTTTTATTTGTAACATATAGCTACGCCTTCCAGCTACTTCTCTTCATAGTCGCCGCTGTGACCGAGACATTTATCATAGCATTGTACCAGCACTGGCCAGGAATGCCCTCTAATTCCGTGTTAGTATGTTTTTCATGTCTTCCTTCCTTCGTCCGCCAAGGTAACCGAATTCATTCAGTTCCTCTGCTTCGCGGCTCCCAATTTTGATGTAATGTTTGTGGCTAATCTCATTTCTGCTGGTCCTAATTACTCTTATCTTTCTTCCGTATAGCCGGCCGGGGTAGCCGAGCGGTTGTAGGCGCTACAGTCTGATACCGCGCGACCGCTACGGTCGCAGTTTCGAATCCTGCCTCGGGCATGGATGTGTGTGATGTCCTTAGGTTAGTTATGTTTAAGTAGTTCTAAGTTCTAGGGGACTGATGACCTCAGAAGTTAAGTCCCATTGTGCTCAGAGCCATTTTCTTCCGTTTATCCACAGTACAAATTCTTCACTAATTAAACTATTTTTTCTGTTTAAGAGATCATGTATTGCTTCTTAATTTTTACTGAGGAATTTCATCAGTGAATCTGACATTTGATATCACTTAATCTTAATTTTAATTCCACTAATGAATCTTAGTTTTATTTCCGCAACTGCTTCTCCGATGTATAGATTGTACAGTAGGGCTGAAAACAGCATCCCTGTCTTTGACTCCCTTCTTAATCCAAGCATTTCGTTCTTAGTCTTCCATTCTTATTTTTCTCTCTCTGTTCTTGTACATATTCTACATTGCCGTCATTTCCCTATAGTTTCTACCCATTATCCTGAGAATTTAGAGCTGGCATCATTTTCCGTTATGGAAAGCTATTAGTGCGTTGAGATATCCTCTAACGTGTCTTGATTTCTCTTAATCCTTGCTTTCATTATCACACACCATGATAGAACTGCGTCTCTCATACCTTTATCTTTCATAAAGCTAAATATTTTCATATAACTGATCATTAGGAAACGAATTTTTATGTACACCATATCCGGAAAAAGCACAATTCAATCGTGTACGGAATTCTATTTCACATAAAAATGCATATACTTGTAATACTTTATGGAAATAAATATTTAAATACTTCTGTTAAAAACATACAATTTGTCATTTTCTTTGTTATAAATTTTAAACTTAGTAAAAAATCTCCTCGTGCATTGTCATATCATGAGAACGCAATTTTAATGAACTTCATTCGTAAACGTATTGCGTAGCGTGTGAACTCCACTACACGTGGTTCCTCGCAATCTGAAAGGGGAATCCCTTTTTTATAGTGTGGATGGCTGACACAATGTACACAACAGTCTTCCGTCGTTGCCCTCGTCTTATTTAAATCACAGCCTTTATCCAGTACGGTATCTTAAATGAAGTGGTTCAAAAAAATGGTTCAAATGGCTCTGAGCACTATGGGACTCAACTGCTGAGGTCATTAGTCCCCTAGAACTTAGAACTAGTTAAACCTAACTAACCTAAGGACATCACAAACAGCCATGCCCGAGGCAGGACTCGAACCTGCGACCGTAGCGGTCTTGCGGCTCCAGACTGCAGCGCCTTTAACCGCACGGCCACTTCGGCCGGCTAAATGAAGTGATTGATGATATAATGCTGAAAGTAAATTCAAATGTTCACTCTCGTTTGCAACAACATGTTGCTGAAAATAAAAAAATAAAATAATAAATTGGCAAACATTGAAGAACCACCAGCGGTAGTAAAGTGGGAAATGTTGTGGTAGATGTGATAGAAAATGATGAAACAGTTTCCAAGCGGGGTTTCCTATTAGCGTGTAAAGGAATATCAGCATCAATTCATATAACAATGGTTCGCTTATCCAATGAATCTCTGCAGTTGTTATACCAAAATGCGATGTTATTTGATAGTACTTTACTCTTAAGGCCGGGTGCTGTTCCATATATGAAGAAGGCAGCTTCTCAAATGATGTAGACGACTTCTATGGTACACGATTTACACAGCGCATCCTAAAGTGGACAAATTGATCACAAGTGGCAAAAACGTTTTTATGAAAGCGCCAGCAAGAACTGATTTGTTCAGAGCAAAAATTTAGATGTGACACTTCCGCTTAGACCTGTAGTTACTCTTTGGGGAATGGTTGGAAAAAAGGGTGTATGAAGCCAACAATTTTGAAAATTGTAATTCTGCGATTGATGAACCGAATAAGGATAACGCTTCTTCAGTTGAAATACTTAATAAACTACAGTACCTTAAAAAATGAATTGTCTTACACATCTGAAAACCTGAAGGTTTTTTTTTTTTTACATTCTAGGAACAACCAGCTTGTTAACGGAGACAGTTAATGAAGTGCACGACACTGCCAATTAGGTTCGAAAGAAGAAGCTATTAAACAAAATTTCAAAAATGTGTTCTAAGAAAATGGTGACATTCCTGGTATGTGTAAAATTGCTAAGCTTTTGCAATGGGCAGTAGACGTTGACGAAGTTGAAAATGTGTGAAAAGTTACATTCTTTCGATGAAATATGCAAGACTATCAAGTGACGTTGGAAAGCTCTTCACCCGCTATCATGCACTGTTTCGAGACAACTGGCATTGGTATGTGATAGTTTGGTACAACGCCTGAGGATATGTAGCAGGGAGTTACAGCAGCAAAGATACGATACAGAGAGCTATTATCCATACTATCGGCTATGTAAAACACAATTATATTAACTGAGTTGTCATGATGCTCTCTGATCTAGTGTGTTATTGAAACAGGTATATGTGAGAAACATAGATCTCGTGGAGAGAATTTCACCCGTAGATAAACAGCAAAAGTAGACAACAGCCGCCGGCCGAAGTGGCCATGCGGTTAAAGGCGCTACAGTCTGGAACCGCAAGACCGCTACGGTCGCAGGTTCGAATCCTGCCTCGGGCATGGATGTTTGTGATGTCCTTAGGTTAGTTAGGTTTAACTAGTTCTAAGTTCTAGGGGACTAATGACCTCAGCAGTTAAGTCCCATAGTGCTCAGAGCCATTTGAACCATTTTTAGACAACAGCCGTTGGTAATGCTACTGGGTTCCCCAGGAAAGTGATGCAAATACCGGGTTACAATCCCGCTTAACGCGTACGATTTTGCAGCAGACCCCACCATTTCCCGCTCTCCCTCGCCGGGAGAAATGCAATTTCATCCGCGGGGCGTGGTGCCGCTGTATTTCAAGTGGGACACGCCCGCCCGTGTCGCCCTTCCCTCCCTCCTCCTCACTCTTCCCCACTCTCCTCATGCGGAAATAAAAGCACCCGTCAAGTGGTGGGTCGCCGCTGATTTATCACCGCATCGCGGGGGGAGCGACTGGCGGCGCACTCGAGTTTAGGAACTGTTGGAGGCCCCTCTGGAAGAATTCCAAGGCCACGGCGGCGCGGCGCCTCGGCATTCGCGCCTGCCGTGCCGGCAACCTGCAGCTCACGTCGCCAGCCGCGGCGGCGCGCCGACAATCTTCTTACGCAGCGCCCTGCCCTTACACTCGACAGCGCACAAATTTCGGCAAGTAGGCGAGCGAGTTTTAGCCGCCGCTCCGGGCGGAACCCCCGGCCGAAATATTCCCGGGCGGGCTCCTTCTGCGCGCCGGCGCCCCCTCTGCGCCGTCCAGATAGACGCACTAATTGTGTAGGGGAGACAAGAAGTAATGCACGCCGGCACTGCTTCTGGTAGAAGCCGTGAAATGTGTGAGAGAGACGCCTGCAGCACCGGCGGCAGGGGGCGGCGGCCAGCAATAATTTCAACTCTTCGCGCTACAATGAAGTCACTTAATTTTTCCTCGTCAGTTAATTTCCAGCTCTGGCGCCTTCATTTCCACGCTGCCCCACCCTCCCCAAACTCTCCTTCCCCTCTCTTTTCTCTCCTGCTCCAGCCAGAACGCCTTCTCCCACCGCCCACCCCTTTGCCCGGACCGGAATAAAAATGCAATAATGAGGGAGTGATGGAGTGTGAAAGAAGAGTTGTCGAAGGATCGGAGATAATGAATGGCCGCCCAGAGCTGTGTTGCACGGCCCCTGGGCTTGCAGATGGCTGCCAATTGCGATGATGAATGGCGACGCCGCGAAGAACGGCGGCTGCAGAAGAAGTCAGATCCAGAAGGAGCTCCTGTTTGTCTGCTCACAAAGCTTCTGAATAACTATATCGTGTACTTGTACGGCATTAATTGTTTGCCTTCACTTTGGGAAATACACACATGCTGAGGAGTACCTCTTAATTACAGAGAAATTCTTCAATGTTGCATTTCCTCTCCGGTTCCTAGAGAGGTATGCAGCCATAGTGACACTAGTTACTTTCAAATATTCCTGGAAAAAGTGTTTTTATCGACAGACTTCAGTTCCGCTTTAGGGTGAGTACTTTGCAATATGATCGGTGTTTGTAGCTTGTATACATTTTGAGATATTTAAACAAATTCTGTTTCTGTTCTTTTTCTTAGAGAAGTACTTATTACATTCGAGAACCGCTTAAAAGCATGAGTGTAACTAATCATCGTTTTGCTTTGAAGCTCTGTCAGAAACTGTGTTTTCATAGTAATTCAGGTCCACATATTGTGCAACTAATATTATAAATGTGGCAGTAACATTGTCTGTTACGCTTTCACGACTAAACCACTAAACCGATTTTCCTGAAATTTAGTATGGAGATAGACTGAATGTTGAAGGACAATATAGGGAAAGTGTATTACAATACATTTATTGATTTGAGGAATGTAACGTAAAATGTGGAACATTAATTACCCCTCGAGAAAACTATTTACTTTTTGAATTTTGAACTTCATGTTTGTGAAAATTCTTTTATTGTTCGATATGTTCTACAAAATACGATTCAACGTAATGAATGCTTCTACAATCTTCTACGTGTTTAATCCATACTTCGATACTAATATCAATCACAAATCCGTCGCATTTTAAGCGCTGAGGGTCACGGGCCTTTCGTAACTTCTAAGATTCACCTGGATTTGCAGTAAGAGGTCGTGCTTATGTGGTTAGAGTTTTAGACTCCTGACCGAAAGATCCCGCGTTCGATTCCCAGCTGAATCGGATTTTTTCCCGCTCACGACTGTATGTAAGTGTTTTTCTATGTCCATCCTTTTGACTGCAGGTCTTGGGGACAACGGCCGTTCACTATTGTAAGAAAATGAAGTTCCTACAGCCGTCCTTATGGAATTATTTCTTGTATAGCTACCAATTTCGGCGCTTCAGTGCTCCATCTTTAGGTCTTAGCTGATGCTTGAAGATGGTGCATGAAGCGCCGAAACTGGTAGCTACACAATAAATAAGATCATGAGGACGGCTCTAGGCGTTTCATTTTCTTAATGTATGTGTTGTCCTCGTGATCATTTTATCATCATCGACGTCAAATAAAATGACTTGTACGAAACTCCTGAACAAGGCGGCCTGGATCTCCCAGCCAATGAAGCCATATCTTTATTTTATTTCATTTTACTGATATGCGAGCGCAACCGCGAGTAACAGATAGAATACAACGCTTATATAATCGTCAACGTGCTTAATGCGTACCAATCCATACTTCCACACTAATATTATAAATGCGAAAGTAGCTCTGTGTGTTACGGTTTCGCAACTAAATCATTGAACAGATATGATTTAGCTTAACCCTGAGGAAGAAAACAGATGCTTTACAAAGTGTGTAGTATGAGATATTTATTGATTTGAAGAATATTAGGCAAATTAAGGAAAAATATTTACTCTCTGAAAAAGCTACTTACTCTTTCACTTTTCAACCACATGACACTCGTGAAAAGGCTTTTATTGGTTGATATGTTCTACGTAATACATTTCAACGTAATCAACAGAATGTTTACTCAGTTCACTATGTGTTAAATGCATACCGCCGTTCCAGTACCAGTATTGTTAAATGAGGAGTAACTGTGTCTGTTACGTTTTCACGATTTCACCGCTGAGCAGATTCCAATGAAATTTGGTTTGGTGGTAGCTTGAACCCTGAGGATGGTCATAGGCAACTTTTTAAAGTTGTATATTTTGTACATCACTAACATTTTGAAACGTGGTACATGTGACAGGGATTCAGACAACGCCGGCGCGATGATCTGCGACTCTTAGTGTTTGTAGATTATTCCGTGACAGTGCACATCCAATGTTATTGTGCGCAGTTTACGAAATTGAGTTACTACACCACGTGGCATATCTGGAGAGTTTTTGTCGAGGTACAACAATAAAATCTGGCCGTAAGCCTGAGAACCATGTTTAAAACGATTACGATAAGCCTCGAAAACGTAAGTCTAATTTAGCGCATCCAGGGTTGTAAGAAAGCTCTAGCTGCGAACGTCATTCGAATCCAAGAAACCTTGGAGCTATCTCAGATCCACCTGAACTTGGATGCAGAACGTCAGATGGCCTTAAGAGCTACAGAGCCAGTAGAACAGTCAGCTTCCAAGAACGTCTGAAGATTCACAACGAAGGCGTCATTTATAGGCTGTACGACAAACACAGAGACGTCACACCTTCACATGGGGAACGTGGGCGGCTTTTGGTGAGGCTGCATTTGCTTATGATCTATTAGTTGACTATTTTAATCATAAATCAGTCATCTTAAGGTTATGAACCAAAAGTTTAGGGACTGCAATGCACTGAGATGGGACGGAGAAACGACTGGTATATGTTGCACTGGTGGCAAAATTTCACATTCAGCACTAGGCGAGCCAGAGAAACCTCTAAAAACTCTATTTCTATACGAATGTAACGAATCGAGGCACCTTTTAAATGTAATTAGAAAATTTAATGCATGCTTTCAGATTCATTATGTAACTACATACCGCCTCTGCATACATTTTTATAGACCTCTACACACACAGACATTTATAAATTAGTAGCTTCGTACTCTTCATTATTCATCATAACAAAACTACTGCAATGCGAGCACAGCCGCGGGTAAGAGCAAGTTCTTTATAAGTGCCCGAACATTTATCAACACCTTTCTGCGATCCTCAGTGCGTAATTATGCTCAGTTCTGTCAAATGTAAAAAGTAATAATCAAGTTTTAATTATGCTAAAGATGTTAGACAGGAAAACAATTTGTATATTGTGGTTGTTATTTTCTTTATAAATGGCTTCTGCAGGATCTTGTATAGGTTATTCTGTACCGGCAGCTCATCATCTGTAACTAAGTGGCGTTACTGCGATTTTGGTTGGCGAGTTAACAAATCACTTTACATATGAATGTAATTTCGGTTATGTGGAAATATTTCACAGATTAGGACTGATTCCTTCGACTGTAACACAAAGTAACCGCAAAAAACTTTACGGAAGCAAAAAGGCGCCGAAACATGTTCAGGCATTTATAAACAGAAGTTGTTTGCATAATAAGCGGATCTAAGTTCCCATAATATAATCATAACACTAGTTGAAAAGTTTAATGAAAGAATTCCTCAATAAGAGGTGAGGAATCTGATAAGTGTCACGCCAAACTGTAGGCACGATATTCTCACATCTTTGTCACAAGGACTAACTGAATGGTTCTTCGATCGATATAAAAAATACTATGTTTTTAAGTACAAATGCCCTTACTTTTATGTGAAGTCCACATTTATGTCAGTGAATGTTGTCCAACATTCTGCAGCGAGGGGATTCTATCTTTCAGGAGCAATTCTGAAGAGTCTGCAAAGTTCTCAGCTAAGCCTATCATATCCTCATCTCTAGATTTTATACGTTTCCTAGGCACAAGATTTGGGCATATGTGGAAACCAGAGTGTCATATGTGGTGATCAGGGTACATGTTATAACAGTTTGTACTCCAATCCTTCGGTGCTCATTCTTACAAGGATATATATTTGCAAGTGCATTGTTTATTATCAAAGATGCATTTTTAGTTTGCTGTCACGGCCTCATCTAATGTATTTTTTTTCGTCCTGTGATACAGATCTCTTGAATGTTGTTCACTAGGTTTTAGTCTAGCCGTTTAAGATAATCAAGCCCGCATCTCGTGGTCGTGCGGTAGCGTTCTCGCTTCCCACGCCCGGGTTCCCGGGTTCGATTCCCGGCGGGGTCAGGGATTTTCTCTGCCTCGTGATGGCTGGGTGTTGTGTGCTGTCCTTAGGTTAGTTAGGTTTAAGTAGTTCTAAGTTCTAGGGGACTTATGACCACAGCAGTTGAGTCCCATAGTGCTCAGAGCCATTTTAAGATAATCAATTAGAAAATTCCATACGCGTCCCATACGCGGAAGATGAATTTCTCCTTCATATTTCTTGGTTTTGGGGTACTGGAAAAATCTAACGACCTGGAGTAATGTTGTGGATCAATTTCTCTACCGCAATAGTGTCTCGACAAACGAACTTAGCTGGATTCATTTTAAGATGAACCGCATAGTGATAAGTAACTAGTTTTCGCACTTTTCTTTTATCAGTAGGCAATAAAGGGAGCTTTCTGATAGTTAATTCTTTGCCAAATAATGACGTATTTCACTCTTTCTTGTGATATACCTATGGCATCAAATATTTCATTCTAGTGTCAGTACCGATCTTAAGTAGCACATTGTGCACTTTCATGACGTCTCTGTTTATGCGTCCATTCGTGGGACGTACCGGAAGTGAACTGCTCCCTAAAGAAGTACGGCAACGTTTGAGTACAGCCACTTTTGAGAACGAAACCAGTAATAACTTCGGTGAATTTCCCTTGGCAATAAACCACCCAAGGCAAATTATTTTTGTTTGCAGGTAGTCATTCCTGTTCATTCATTTGAACGAAAATCTGATCCACATTTCAAATAGGCACATGACCTACTTTACTGCACAATGTAAAAATACTAAACTATTATTTATGGGGAAGCGAACAATTTCTAACGTTTCCGACACGTTGCAGTTGCTATGAAAATTACAGAAATGTGTACTCTCAGTTTGCTTGACAGTCCACGATGATTCCGTCCAGGATGATTCCGTCCAACATTATGCCTTAGCATTTTGACTTTATGGCGCGTCGCAATCTATGCAGAGCGTCATAACGCTGCGCAGTGATTCTGATTCCATGCTCGACGAACTCAACGAGCAAGGGCCACAGCAGTCGAAGCAGAACCTCATCATAATCTTACATGGTGACACAGAGCAAACGGCCTAGCCAACAGTGAAAACATCCCACGTTTCCCACGCCGAAGGAATCCAAAGCTGTTCAAACAAGTTCCAGTAAGATGGACGATCACGCCCGCTCCCACACTGCCAATCGCACGAAGGTTACGCTGTAGCGATCGAGTTGGGAAACAGTGCAACATCCTCCGTGCGGCCCATATTTCTCTTTGGCGGCTTGAAGATAGACATGCATGGACGTCGGTTTCAGTCAGACCAGGAAGTGCAAGAATAGCTGCGGTTGTGGATCCCTCAGCGGCAGACTGCGTTCTGCGAGACAGGGATAGAACGTCTCGTCTTCCGTGGGACAAACGTTTTAACGCGTGTAGTGATTACTTTTGAATGGAACATTCCATTGTCCCGTTGTGGTGAGCGTTCAGTTTTTATTTGATTCCCCCTTGCTATATATACATAGGCATTAATTTGAGGAAGAAATTTCGTAGAACTCGTATGTGGGGCGGAGCATTGTTACAATGTGAAACATGAACTGTAGGAAAAATAGAAAAGAGAGTCATTTGATTTGTGGCTTTACAGAAGGATGCTAAAATTGAATGGGCTGAAACGATAAGAAAGAGTTTCATTGATCAAACATCAAAGGATAATGGGGAAACACTGACTATAGATAAGGACAGGACATTTGTTGAGACGTGAAGGAGTAACATCCGCAGTACTGGATGGCGATTGAAATATGCATCCGACAAATAATCTAGGGCGTTGGCTGTAAACGCTACTCTGAGGTGGCGGCGTTGGCGCATGAAGGGAAATCGTGACTGATCACAACGAATCAGTCACTGCACTGATTTAAAGAAAAAAAGAAAAAATGCATCAAGATACAAAGATAAAAAGGAGGTAATATGAACTGTAAACACGTTCTACATTTGTTGAGTACAAATTCAAATTGAATAAAGACCCACACGATAACAGCATTTAGTGCAATGCAGATTGATAACAATATGCAGTGTTGTAAAAAGAAGTTATTTGCGAAACTTGTCAATTCACTCAGCTAAGGTGTCTATCGACAGCAATAACGTTGTCCTAGTGTAAGCAGATGTAGACATATATAGCCTCAGATAACAATTTAGTAATGATGAAGAGTAGGCTGAAGTTTAAGAGACTAATCGGGAAAACTCACTACGAAAAGAAGTTGGTTACGAAAGTACTAAGAATTGAGGAAATTGAGGTACTCTCAGGCTTTAAATGCTGGAATAAGGAATAGCCTAATAGGTAACTGAGTGAAGAGGAATGAAGATCTCTAAAATGGGCCATCACAGATGGTGGGAAGGAAGAAAGAAGTTAACTGCGGAGAAAGCATGGGTAACAAAAGAAATCCTTCAGTTGATCGAATGAGGAAGGAAGTACAAAATCATTAAGGAAATTCAGGAATACAGTGATACAAGTCACTTAGGAATGAGATAAATCGAAAGTGCAGGGAAGCTAAGGTGAAATGGGGCCATGAAAAATGTAAAGAAATCGAAAAAGCAATGATTGAAGGACACAGAACAGTCAAAACAACCTTCGGTGAAATTAGAAGTAAGGGTGGTAACATTAAGAACGCACTGGACATTCCACTGTTAAATGCAGAGGAGAGAGCAGACAGGTGGAAACAGTATACTGAAGACCTCTGTGAGAGGGATGAGATATGGCATCCAGTATTAGCATTTGTAAGAGCTTTGGAAGACTTAAAATCGTATTAGGCAGTAGGGATAGATAATATTCCATCAGAATTTCTAAAGTCGTTGGGAAAAGTGGCCCAAAACGATTATTTTCGTTGGTGTGTATAATGTTTGAGACTGGCAATATTCCATCTGACTTAGGGAAAAACATCATCCACACAATCCTGAAGGCTGCAAGAGCCTACAACTTCGAGAATTATCGCGCAATCAGCTGACAAAAGTAATATACAGAAGAATGGAAAAGAAAATTAAGGATATGTTAGGTGCGTTCAGTTTCACTTTAGGAAAGTTAAAGGCACCAGGGAGGCAGTTCTGACATTGCGGCTGATAATGGAAGCAAGACTAAAGAAGAATCAAGACACGTCCATAGGATTTTTTTATCTGGACAAAGCTTTCGACAGTGTCAAATGGTGCAAAATGTTCGAAATTGTGAGGAAAATTGGAATTGTGTATAGAGAAATGCTGGTGATATACAATACCTACAAGTGCCAAGAGTGAACAGTAAGAGTGGAAGACCAAGAACGAAGTGCTATGGTTGTAGTCTCTCGTCCCCGCTGCTCAATCTATAAATCGAAGAAGCAATGGCAGAAATAAAAAAAAAAGGTGCAGGAGTGGGATTAAAATTTAAGGTGACAAGATATCAGTGATAAGATTAGCTGATGACACTGCTGTACTCAGTGACAGTGAAGAAGAATTACAGGATCTGCTTAATGGAATGAACAATTTAATGAGTACAGAATATGGATTGAGAGTAAATTGAAGAAAGATGAAAGTAATGAGAAGTAGCAGAACTGATGGTAATGAAACATGGACTGCGGTAACACCGGAAAATGATAACTTACCGAAACACTTGAGATGTGGTGCTAAGGAAGACTGTTGAAAATTGTGTGGACTGATGTGGTAAGGATTGAGGAGTGATAAGGAACGAGGAGAGTGAAAAACACTGACAAAGAAAAGGTGCAAGACGGTAGGACATCTGTTAAGACTTCAGGGAATAACTTGATTGGTACTAGAGCGAGATGTGGAGGAAGATAGAGATTTGCAATACATCCAGCAAATAATTGAGGATGTTGGTACTCTGAAACGAAGAGGTTGCCACAGGAGAGGAACTCGTGCTCGGCCGCATCAAGCCAATCAGAAGATAGATGACTAAAGAATAAAAAAAGTAAAAAGACAATGGAAGCTAAAGGCTTCTGTAGCTCAGTACCTGTACCTGGCGCTAGACCAAGCGAAATGTTAAACAAAAGATCTGAAGTTATCCAAGGCAACTGAAAATTAACTGATAGATCTACTGCCAAAGTATCTTGGTTGATTCACTTTCTCCAAGTAGTGATTGCGAGTACATACGGGATTTAGGGCAGGTGCCCCACTGAGGAAAGGCAGGGCAACAGCTGCTCCGGTAGCGCACGTCTGTCTGCAGAAAGAACAGCAGGTAAACAACAGCTGGGGAACAGCAACAAAGCGGGCGCCGTGCTGGCGGGCAGGACCAAACCTCCACGCAGGAGCACCCAAACAGCCGCCCGCTTCAATAATTCAGCGACAGACTGCGACAAAACCTTGTTAGTAGGCTCTCGCCGGTCAATTTTTCACTAGCGTCTTTTATCTAGCTCCGCCCGGACTCGGTCACCGGGCGCACCTTATAAATAAAGCCCCTCCGTGAGGCGCACTGGAAAACTAATAGAGGCTCCGCGCTTTGAGAACTCCTTTCCGTGAGGTCCTCTCTCTCTCTCTCTCTCTCTCTCTCTCTTCCCATTCTGCTAATTCGGAGACAAAGAGAGAGAGAGAGAGAAACAGTCCGACAAAGTTGTCGGCAAATAAAAGCCGCCGCGGTCTGCGAGAGCGGAAAATATCGCGTGTCGTTGGGAGTGCTCGCTATTTCTCTCTGGCGCACGGCTGCGCGACTGGCGGGAGTTACCGCATGAATTATTGACCTGCAGCCCTCCGGAAGGATAGGCGAGGAGAGCAGGTAACCCTTGCTGGAACCCTCCCTCGCCGCGGAAGGAAGTGAGAGCACCAAATCGTTGTTCACCGATAAATCCTACGAAACGATAACATGTCGGAGCGCGGCAGGCGTTCATTAATCACGGGAGGGAATATCCGCGGGTGTATTTGCCTCTAGACTAGGTAACTCTCTGAAACCGGTGTCTCCGGCATAATTTAGAAACTGCGAATATCTTCTCGATCCTAATCCATACATCCCACGCCCTGCATCAAATTACTATTATTTTCAACTTCCTCAGAAACATTTTTTTTTATTGTCGCTATATTACTCACGCATATTGTGCGAAGTGATATGAAGCTTTAATAGCCAAAATCTACGATGAATATCCCCTTTTTCGATGTTTATATTGGCTATGTTATATTAAGTAGTGTAATACATTTGACATACAACACGTACATTGAATCTATAGCCTGACAACGTATAAAAACTTTCTAGTCGCATGTGCTATAGCTTGCAAATAAAATCAATATATACAATTCTACAAACGAAGAAAACCTTAGATTCAAGAAGTCTTTCGTGGCGGTGACTTCCAAGAAAGGTTCTGCACTTCAGTAGTGAATTATAACTGAATGACTCATCAGTATTGTGGCCGCTGTATCCCTCCTTCAGTAAATAAGAATGTCGCTGATAACTTCAGCCTGCTTGGAAAGAATGGGACTGTTGAGCAAGAGGTCACTACTGCTCACGCTGTAAACCCACGAAAATTCCACGTAGCGCAGATCTGCATCAGATTACTAAAGAGACCCCAGTGCAAACTGCAAATTCATAAAAAAATTCTCGCCTGCTCCAAGCTCCAGTAACAACCTCAGGGCGGGGTTTCTCAGATTAAAGAATATTTCTTCTTTTATGACGGGGGGGTGGGGCAGGGGGGAGAGGGGGGAGGGGGGGAAATTAGTCAATTGCTTTCATGTCACTAACAACGAATTCCTCTCATGTGTCAACGTCTCCACCTAAATATATTCTCTTCACTGTCTCCCCCTACAGCTTTTATCCTCTACAGCTCCCTCAAATGTCATGGAAGTTATTTCTTGATATGTTAACATATGTCCTACCATCCTCTCTCTCCCTCTTGTCAGTGTTTCCACGTGCTCCTCTCTTCGACGATTCTGTGGAAAAGCTTTCCATTTGTTATCTTATAATTCGATGTTACTTTCAATATCCTTCCATTGCACCACATTTCAAACAGTTAGATTCTCCTGTTTCTGGTTTCCACATAGTGACTTACTTCCATAAAATGTTGCGCTTCAAACGTACATTCTCAGAGGTTTCTTTCTCAGATAAGTTCATTGTTTGTTACTAATAGACTTCTTTTGGCCGTGGATTCCTTCTTTGGCTGTAATCGTCTGCTTTCTGTGTCCTCCTTTAGTTTCACCTTATGTCTGCTTACTACCGATCATTTGTGTATTCGTTATACTATCCATTCCATTCGGAAATTCCTGTCATTATTCCTCATTTTCACTGAATATAACAATGTCATCATCAAATCTGATTATTGATATTCTTTCAACCTGAATTCTTCGATTTATAGATGGGACAGTATTACATCCCTTTCTAACACCCTTTCCCACTGTGTCAATTAGTTTGTCTTCTATACTCATTCTTTTCCTCTAGGTTTTTGTGCATATTGTACATTACTCTTCTTTCTCTATATCTTACAACTATTTTTCTGAAAAATTAGAAGGCCTTGTGCCGAATTACATAGCCGAAAGATATACCTAGATCGCGTCTTGATTTTTCTTAAGTCTTGGTTCTATTTTCAGGCCCTACGTCAGGACTGCTTATCTGGTGCCTTCACGTTTCCTAAAGCCTAACTAACAACATTACAGATTTGCGATTACTTTTCCATTGTTCTGTAAATTACTCTCGTAAGCAGCTGTAATGCATAAACTACTAAGTTGATTGCACAATAGTTCTAGGAACTTTCTGCCCTTGCTACTTTCAGGATTTTAGTTGATGATAAGTCTTATGGTAGGTCTCGAGTCTCATAGGTTCTAGAAACCAACTTGGATATTTGGTTGGTTGCGACTTCCTCGAAAAATATTAGATACGCACATCAAAAGAAGTTTTGCATTATCTCGGTTCCGAGAGTTCCGGAACCTGTACAGAAAATTAGAACATGGATCAACATAAACACCATTTCCGCCCTTTTCATTGCTCAGGAAAACCACACATCGCATGTTGTACCACCATATGGCGAGACCTTCAGAGATGGTGGTCCAGATTGCTCTACACACCGGCATACTATCCACAAGTTCATCAAGGCACTCTTGATCCAAATTGTCCCACTCCTCAACGGCGATTCGGCGTAGATAGAGTAGTTGGTGCGTCACGTCGTCCATGAACAGTCATTTTCAATCCTCAGGAATGTTCGGTAGGGTTCATGTCTGGAAAACATGCTAGCACTTTAGCCTAGATATGTCGTTATCCTGAAGGAAGTCATTCACAAGATGTGCAAGATGGGGGCCTTGGGGCGTGAATTGTCGTCCATGAAGACGAATGCGTCGCCAATATGCTGCCGATATCGTCGCACTATCGGTCGGAGAATGGCATTCACGTATCGTACGGCCGTTGCGGCGTCTTCCGTGGCCACCAGTGGCGTACGTCGGCCCCACATAATGTCACCCCAAAACAACAGGAAACCTCCACCTTGCTGCACTCGCTGGACGGAGTGTCTAAGGCGTTCAGACTGACCGGACTGAATCCAAACACGTCCCGGACGATTGTCTGGTTGAAGACATATGCGACACTCATCGGTGAAGAGAACGCGAGCCGGCCGGAGTGGCCGTGCGGTTCTAGGCGCTACAGTCTGGAACCGAGCGAATGCTACGGTCGCAGGTTCGAATCCTGCCTCGGGCATGGATGTGTGTGATGTCCTTAGGTTAGTTAGGTTTAATTAGTTCTAAGTTCTAGGCGACTGATGACCTCAGAAGTTAAGTCGCATAGTTCTCAGAGCCATTTGAAGAGAACGCGATGCCAATCCTGAGCGGTTCTTTCGGCATGTTTGTTGTTGGGCCCATCTGTACCGCGCTGCATGGTGTCGTGGTTACAAAGATGGACCTCGCCATGGACGTCGGGAGTGAAGGTGCGCATCATGCGACCTATCGCGCACAGTTGGAGTCGTAACACGACGTTCTGTGGCTGCACGAAAACCATTATTCAACATGGTGGCGTTGCTGTCAAGGTTCCTCCGAGCCATAATCCATAGGTAGTGGTCATCCACTGCATTAGTAGCCCTTGGGCGGCCTGAGCGAGGCATGTCATCGACAGTTCCTGTCTTTTTGTATCTTCTCCATGTCCGAACAACATCGCTCTCGTTCACTCCGAGACGCCTGGACACTTCCGTTGTTGAGAGCCCTTCCTGGCGCAAAGTAACAATGCGGACGCGTTCGAACCGCGGTATTGACCGTCTAAGCATGATTGAACTGCTGACAACACGAGCCGTGTACCTCCTTCCTGGTGGAATGACTGGAATTGATCGGCTGTCGGACCCCATCCGTCTAATAGGAGCTGCTCATGCATGGTTGTTTACATCTTTGGGCGGGTTTAGTGACATCTCTGAACAGTCAAAGAGACTATATCTGTGATACAATGTCCACGGTCAACGTCTATCTTCAGGAGTTCTGGGAACAGGGGTGACGCAATTTTTTTTTTATATGTGTGTTTAGATAGCGTGTTACGCGAGCGCTCCGCCTTACTTAATCGAAAGTCTTACAAAGTTCTGCTAAGCTGTAGCTAATATTGGATCCTGTATGACTTTCATATCGACATTTCCTCTTCCACTATGTCAGCAGACAGTTCTCACCCTTGCAGACGCCTTCCCACGTACACGTTTTGTCCTCTGTGTCTAACATTGAGATTCCTCTTGCGTATCCAGTGTTGAATGTTTTGCTTTTACGAGGGTGTTTCAATAAGTAATTCAACACATTTTTCTTTGAAAGCAGGGTGGTATTATTCATAATTCCAACGCACCATGTTATTCTCCACTCTTTTGACTACAAAATCTTTTTTTTTTTTTTTCCTTCTCCGATCAATGCGATGACTTCACGCCACCTTACTTGGAGGGCCTACATGCTCTCATGGTACCCCTCTACCGATCAACGTCGGAGCCAATGTCTTGCTGCATCAGTAACGTCCCATGCATCCACGTCGTGCTTCCCGCAAAGTGCATCCAGCATTGGGACAAGTAGATGAAAGGTGCTAGGTACGACCTGTAGGGCGTAATAGAAAGTACAGTACAATAAAATTTAGTGATTTCCCCTCGGGTGCGCAGACTCGTGTGTGGCCTCGCACTTTCATGGAGAAGGAGAAGCTCATTTGCACTTTTTTTTGCGAAGAACAAACAGAATAACGCCTTCAGAGCCCCAGAAGACAGGGGTCGGTTGAGAGTGCGACTTTGAACTTTTTTTCCGGAGTAGAGGTGGTGTGGTTCCAAGGATTATTGCTCTGTTTCCAGTTCAAAGTGATAAAGCTGTATTTCATCGCGTGTGGCGATGTCAACGAAAAAATGTCATGATCGGCCTCGCAACGCTCAAGCAGTTCCGCACAGCTGGTCTTTCGTTGCTCTCTATGGTCTTCTGTTAGGCGGCGAGTAACCCAGCGGGCACACGCCTTTGAGTACTCCAACTGGTGGAAGAGTGTGTCAGCACTTCCAACAGAGACGTCAGGTCGTCCAGCGATGTGTTTGATTGTGATACATAGATCGCTTCGAATAACCGTATCCGCACGTTCCAGCATTGCAGGAGTCACGACTGTGTTCGGCCTGGCAGCACGCAGGAGAGAGGACAGACAAGTTTGCGCTGTCTTGTTGTGATGATGAGATACGCCTCGCCCAACGATTCACCGCTCTTTTGTTCACTGTCTGGACTCCGTAGACATTCCAAAAGCACCTGTGAATGTCTGCGATGCTTTGGAGTTCACCAAAATCAAACTTAATGACAGCGCTCTGCTTGGAATGCGCCTCCGTTACAGACGCCATTTGGAAAACTACGTATAGCGCCGCGAACTTGACAAAGCTATAGGGGCTGAAGCGGGAATATTGCACTGTGTCCGAGAAGAAACTAACCATTTTTTTCAACGGAAACTGGCCGACAAAAAAAAGCGTTGTATTACTTATTTATTTATTCTCTTGTCAGAAACCTGCATAAAACACGGTTTATTCAATTGCTGACAGATCAACGCAGTTTATATAATCTTTGACCAAAATTTGACCATTTTCAGTGCATTTTTCGTTTCCTGGTTAATGTCATCTTCCGTGCAGGTCGCTGGACACAGTCGACAATGAAGCATATGTTAAAAGAGTCTGATCTTCCCCGCAGTTACATTGAGTTTTGTGTTCTTAAATGTATCCCCATTTTGCCACTTTAATCTGAGACCTGCCCACTCCTGACCTCAACCTATTCAAGGACTTCCAGATTGGCCAATCCTCATCACATTCACCGAACACTGATTTTTTCCTTACACTGCACACGCCTTTCCAACGACCATTTCTTTTTGTAATTTTTAATAGTTTTGCCTGCGCACTATCGCCATGGCTTTCCCGCATTTATTATTTCTTTCTTTCTTATTAGCTTATATTCCTGTATTCTTGTCTTTTCCTGCTAAATTTGTTCCTTACTACTTTCGCAGGTTAACTGAAGTATTCCTTCAGTTACCTGAAAATTTTTCCCAGTTGTCTTTCTTCCCCCTGTATTTGTTTCGTAAATTGAATTATACACTCCTGGAAATGGAAAAAAGAACACATTGACACCGGTGTGTCAGACCCACCATACTTGCTCCGGACACTGCGAGAGGGCTGTACAAGCAATGATCACACGCACGGCACAGCGGACACACCAGGAACCGCGGTGTTGGCCGTCGAATGGCGCTAGCTGCGCAGCATTTGTGCACCGCCGCCGTCAGTGTCAGCCAGTTTGCCGTGGCATACGGAGCTCCATCGCAGTCTTTAACACTGGTAGCATGCCGCGACAGCGTGGACGTGAACCGTATGTGCAGTTGACGGACTTTGAGCGAGGGCGTATAGTGGGCATGCGGGAGACCGGGTGGACGTACCGCCGAATTGCTCAACACGTGGGGCGTGAGGTCTCCACAGTACATCGATGTTGTCGCCAGTGGTCGGCGGAAGGTGCACGTGCCCGTCGACCTGGGACCGGACCGCAGCGACGCACGGATGCACGCCAAGACCGTAGGATCCTACGCAGTGCCGTAGGGGACCGCACCGCCACTTCCCAGCAAATTAGGGACACTGTTGCTCCTGGGGTATCGGCGAGGACCATTCGCAACCGTCTCCATGAAGCTGGGCTACGGTCCCGCACACCGTTAGGCCGCCTTCCGCTCACGCCCCAACATCGTGCAGCCCGCCTCCAGTGGTGTCGCGACAGGCGTGAATGGAGGGACGAATGGAGACGTGTCGTCTTCAGCGATGAGAGTCGCTTCTGCCTTGGTGCCAATGATGGTCGTATGCGTGTTTGGCGCCGTGCAGGTGAGCGCCACAATCAGGACTGCATATGACCGAGGCACACAGGGCCAACACCCGGCATCATGGTGTGGGGAGCGATCTCCTACACTGGCCGTACACCACTGGTGATCGTCGAGGGGACACTGAATAGTGCACGGTACATCCAAACCGTCATCGAACCCATCGTTCTACCATTCCTAGACCGGCAAGGGAACTTGCTGTTCCAACAGGACAATGCACGTCCGCATGTATCCCGTACCACCCAACGTGCTCTAGAAGGCGTAAGTCAACTACCCTGGCCAGCAAGATCTCCGGATCTGTCCCCCATTGAGCATGTTTGGGACTGGATGAAGCGTCGTCTCACGCGGTCTGCACGTCCAGCACGAACGCTGGTCCAACTGAGGCGCCAGGTGGAAATGGCATGGCAAGCCGTTCCACAGGACTACATCCAGCATCTCTACGATCGTCTCCATGGGAGAATAGCAGCCTGCATTGCTGCGAAAGGTGGATATACACTGTACTAGTGCCGAAATTGTGCATGCTCTGTTGCCTGTGTCTATGAGCCTGTGGTTCTGTCAGTGTGATCATGTGATGTATCTGACCCCATGAATGTGTCAATAAAGTTTCCCCTTCCTGGGACAATGAATTCACGGTGTTCTTATTTCAATTTCTAGGAGAGTATGTTCCTCGTACACATCCTCAGTTTCTTCATCTTCTGCTTGTGACAGCGGCTAGTACATTTTTGTCGGGGTTGGTTTCATGTCGATTCTATCAGAATAAGCCTATCACTAAACTATTCACAATAATTCACTCTCTGCCCCCCTACCTACTTTGCTGCAGCATTAAGAAGCAACAAAAAGATAAGCGTCTATATTGCTTCTACGTCAGTGCAACGAGTTATATAAGTGATTTTAGCTCCTGGAAGCATCAGTGTAAGTGGGTTTCTATATCTCTTGCTCAATATGGTCGTGATCATTCCCAATTTAATACAGAACTAACATTACATTGCCCGTTCAACAAATTTTAGTGTGAAGGTCACTAAATTTATCTTAGTGTCTCTTACGAGAAACTAGAAACTGCTGGTTATATAACTGCCACCGGACTATGAAGGTTTCTTTCAATTTTTTAAATTTCATGCCGTAATAAGGTCTCAAGGACGTTGTTCGCTGTCTAGTCGAGTATGCGTCGGTGCTTGGAAGAAGGTTACAATGGAGCAGTCATGTTTTATTTAGTTTAAGATCAGCAACCACTTCCTCTCCTTTGCCACGCCCTGAACAATTTCTTTGCGACTTAAATGTGTTGTTGAGTGTATTTCAAATGTATGGTGGACAGCTGTGGAAGTTCCCTTCCCTCAGAACATAAAAATACCTACCTCCATTGGTCTATTTTGTAGATGTCCAATATCACTTCATGCTGAAAAGTCTGAACTTTCCCGCGTTTTTCGTCCAACCAGTTGGTTAGGTCCCTGTAACGGTGCCCTCACCCTCCACGGAAAAAGGACCCCAACAGCCATCCAGGTCTGCTTTCTAAGACACTCTTGCTGCAGTAGTCGAGTATCTCTGTTCTTTTGAACATGGTCTGTTGTAAGTTCAGACTGCTTTGTGTACCCTAGATTATCGATGGAGATGAGGCACACTTCGTGTTTACATCAAACTAGCAATGAACAGTGTTCTTAGTGAAATTATGTATTTTATGTAGTTAAATTCGCGTATAATGAATGATCTTGCGGTAATGGTTTATTCTTAGTCCGACTAGGACAACGTGGCCTTAGAATAGTCGTTTCTGCTTAAGCTCAGTGTTTGCTCCGTACCTAATATCATTTCATCACCCTCAGCGAACTAGTGCACAAGGGCATCCTCGATCTGTATGGCTTGTCTTTATATTCTACGTGTGTTAGATCGAACATATTTGTGTGGCATCGATTTCCATTCATTTTTGAATCTGCGGTTTATGGTTAGGAATCCCTCCCATTAGTGGGAGCTAAAGTCACTGAGCGTAATGAACCCCTATATAAGGATAATCATTTCATGTAACAAAATTTATTGGAGATATTGTATTTATTAAATTTGCTCTGATCTTGTTGTCCATCTCTAACTACCTTCTGTAATCGCATAGTACTAAACTTAGCGAACACAACGAAACCCTATATGCATGTCAATGTTCCCTTGTATCACGTTTTATCAGAATAATTTTTTGACAAGTGTAATGGATTTCAGTTTCTATTCCTTGTGGCGCCCTGTAGTCAAGGGACCCTGCTTCTACAGAAATAGCATGCAGTGACTTCCGTTCTCTCCTCCCCTATGTGATATCTCTCATCCCCTGTGTTATTTTTTGCGGCAGTCCAGAATTATTCTCTCCACATCAATTCCCGACTGTCCTAAATTTTCTTGAGAGCTCTTTGCCGTCGGTTAGGTTAACGAAGAGCATTAATGCTTTCTGTGTATAAGGGATCACATGCAGTCAGTGCCTGCTTAGCCTAGTAACCGTTGTCTTCTGTGAGATAGCAGAGTTTCACTATAATAAATGTCTGTCTGTATAAGATATGACCTCCAGTTGGTCTAATTCCCCCTCATGCTCCGCCTACCCATGCAGTCTATGTAAATTCAGTAATGAGGGCATCCTTCTCCCTCACAGACTTTTTCTTGTCGTACACATATTTAAGACTTGCACTGAAAGCCGATGCGAATTCTGTAGGTACGAGTAATCTGTCGCCACTGTACAGTAGTACAGAGAACATAAGTATGTGGTTTCCGTGGTTATCATTCTCACCAGGTCTTAATCATGAATTTTTGCACAATTTCGCATGACATCGTACATGCGATGACCGGCGATAATGCAAAAAAAGAGATAAATCTGAATGATCGTACAAAGCCATCTCAAAAGACGTAAGTGGTAACGCCAAAAAGATTGGCATTCCGTGTTAGGAAAGAATGGAAGCACACATTTATACAAGCGATCTCGTATTTAGAAACGATCAGGTTAATGGGGTTAGGGACCACTTCTGTTTCACGGCAATTATTTCTAGCTACTCAGAATAACATCTTAACAGATGTCCTATCATCCTGTCTCTTTCCCTTATCGGTGTTTTACACATGTTTCTTGCCTCTTCGATTCTGCGCAGAACCTCCTATTCCTTACCTTATCAGTCCACCTAATTTTCAGTATTCGTCTGTAGTACCACATCTGATTCTCTTCTGTTCCGGTTTTCCCACAGTCCATGTTTCACTACCATACAATGCTGTACTCCTGACGTACGTTTTTAGAAATTTCTTCCTCAAATTAAGGCCTATATTTGATATTAATAGACTTCTCTTGGCCAGGAATGACTTTTTGCCACTGCTAATCTTCTTTCGATGTCCTCCTTGCTCCGTCCGTCACTGGGTATTTTACTGTCTATGTATCGGAATTCCTTAACTTCATCTACTTCGTGACCATCAATCCTGACGTTAAGTTTCTCACTCTTCCCACTTCTGCTGCATCTCATTACTTTCGTGTTTCTTCGATTACAACCAGTCCATACTCTGTACTCATTATATGGTTCATTACGTTTAGCAGATCATGTAATTCTTCTTCACTTTCACTCAGGATAGCACTGTCATTCGCGAATCGTGTCACTAATATCCTTTCACCTTGAATTTTAATTCCACTGTTGAACCTTTCTTTTATTTCCATCATTGCTTCTTCGCTGTTCAGATTGAACGATAGGCGGGAAAGATTACATCCCTGTCTTACACCGTTTTTAATCCGAGCACTTCGTTCTTGGTCGTCCACTCTTATTATTCGCTCTTGACTGTTGTACATATTGTATATGACCCGTCTCTCCCTACAGCTTACCCCTATTTTTCTCAAAATTTCGAACGTCTCGCATCATTTTATACTGTCGAAGGCTTTTTCCAGGTCGACAAAACTTGTGAACGTGTCTTTATTTTTCTTTAGTCTTGCTTCCATTAACAACCGCAACGTCAGAATTGCCTCCCTTGTACCTTTACCTCTTCTAAACCGAAACTGATCGTCATCTAACACATCTTCAATTTTCTTTCCCATTATTCTGTATGTTATTCTTGTCAGATACTTGGATGCATGAGCCGTTAAACTGATTGTGTGATAATTCTCGCAAACTCATGGTCATCTAACACATCTTCAACTTTCTTTTTCCTGTATATTATTCTCGTCAACGACTTGGATGCATGGGCAGTTAAGATGATTGTACGAAAATTCTGACACTTGTCAGCTCATGCAGTCTTCGGAATTCTGTGGAAATTTCTCCGAAAGTCAGATGGTATGTCGCCAGACTCATACATCCTACACACCAACGTGAATAGTCGTTTTGTTACCACTTACTACAATGATATTAGAAATCCTGATAGAGTGTTATCTATCACTCCTGCATTATTTGATCTTAAGTCCTCCAAAGATCTTTTAAATTCTGATTCTAATACTGGGTCCCCTATCTCTTCTAAATCGACTCCTGTTTCCTCTTCCATCACATCACAGAAATCTTCCCCTTCATAGAGGCTTTCAATTATTCTTTCAACCTATCCACTCTCTCCTCTACATTTAGCAGTGGAATTTCGGTTGCACTCATAGCGTTACCACACTTGCTTTTAAAGTCACCGAAGGTTGTTTTGACTTTCCTGTATGCTGAGTCTGTCCTTCCGACAATCATTTCTTTTTCGGTTTCTTCACATTTTTCATGCAAGGCATTTCATCTTAGCTTCCCTTCATCTCATATTTATTTCATTTCTGAGCGACTTGTATTTCTGTATTCTTGAATTTCCCGGAGTATTTTTTTTACTTCCTCCCTTCATCGATCAAATGAAGTATTTCTTCTGTTACCCATGGTTTCTTCGCAGTTACCTTCTCTGTACCTATGTTTTTCTTTCTAACTTCTGTGATGGCCCTTTTTAGAGACATCCATTCCCCTGCAACTGTACTGCCTACTGAGCTATTCCTTATTGCTGTATCTGTAGCCTTAGAGAACTTCGAGCGTATCTCGTCATTCCTTAGTATTTCTGCATCCCACATTTTTGCGTATTGATTCTTCCTTACTAATGTCTGAAACTTTAGCCTACTCTTCATCAGCACTATATTGTGATCTGAGTCTTATCTGCTCCTGGGTACGCCTTGCAATACAGTATCTGATTCGGAATCTCTGTTTGACCATGATGTAATCTAACTGAAATCTTCCTGTATCACCCGGCCTTTTCCAAGTATACCTCCTCCTCTTGTGATTCTTGAACAGAGAATTCGTTATTACTAGCTGAAACCTTGTTACAGAACTCAATTAGTTTCTCTACTCTCTCATACCTTGTACCAGGCCCATATTCTCCTGTAACCTTTTTTTATATTCCTTCCCCTACAACTGCCTTCCAGTCTCTTATGAGTGTTATATTTTCGTCTCCCTTTACGTACCGTATTACCCTTTCAATATCCTCATATACTTTCTATACTTTCTATATCTCTTCATCTTCAGCTTGCGTTGTCGGCATGTATACCTGAACTACAGTTAATAAATGTATACTGTAAGGATTTGCGAGGTGATGAAAGGTGTAGAAAATGAACTTGACTCCTTCCAAATGTTACCGTTTGGATTTACAAACCTTTCCGCACTTTCCACCCTTAACGTTCAACACTCATTCTCCTTATTACGTTTATTGAAAGTACTGACATTCATGTATCAACTGCTCCGCTATATTGAGTCGTAGTAAGTCATTCTGTGTGCTAAATTTCTCTGTTTGTACGTATACCACCCTACAGTTCTTTGTCAGTGTCGACAGGTAACGAGATGAAAGCACACTCATTAAAATAGCAGGTAATATCCAAAACTGGTTTTCTTATATGATGATGAACTAACATAAATTTCCTGGTCTCCACAGTGTTCTTATCTGAATGCCACGTATTGACAGACGGTGCTCTGTACTGAAGAAAACTAAGGGCTCATTATGTTCAGCGAACAGCTGTGGAACCTTTTATTTGGCGTATCGATTCACAGAAGGATCAGGCTGTTGTGGCCGTACACCATATTAGAAGGGTGTAGACACGCTTTCAACTTTATCGTCATACTAGCTGACAAACGTGACATTGCCTGGGTATTCATTTTGCCAATTACCTACTAGAAACGAAAACAAAAAAATGAACTGTGTTTACATTGTTATATTATTTTTGAAATTATGAAACAGTCGTACAAAGATCCTGGGGAGTTTCTGTACGCAGCTGCTTGGCGTGTCTGCAACAGGATTTTATAAACGTCTCTATGGTAACGCCTCTTCATAGCTCCAGAGAGATGTCTTTTGTTTTCGTCTACAACCGTTTGCGCTTCGCAATTGAAAGCTGCCAGGTGTCAGTGATTTTCTTAAGTTGACTCTAGCAGTGTCTTAGCAGTAAATAAAAAATGTATTAAAATTTTATGCATGAGGCGGCATTTTTTCATGCTTCTCAATGTTTATGATGTCACATTTCTTGAACTATATGTCGTAGAATCATTTATTTGTGTGAGTACATTAAGCGGCAAATGTGGGTACTGTGTGAAAAATGTGTTGCGAATAGAGTTTGTAGCAATGAAGCGATAAATTTAAACCTCATTCCTGAAGCGGCAGTTTTTCATGCATCTCATTGTTTATCACCTCATATGTCGTGAACACTGCGTG
The DNA here is from genome assembly GCF_023898315.1 of Schistocerca nitens. NCBI lineage: Eukaryota > Metazoa > Arthropoda > Insecta > Orthoptera > Acrididae > Schistocerca > Schistocerca nitens. Next base: position 863,643,883 of record NC_064614.1, read on the forward strand.
GTATCAAACTATGTTTTTTTAGGTGCATTTAGTGCCACACGTGGATAGCGTCTGCGAAATTTATTAGCAATAGAGTTAGTAGCACAGAAACTATAAATTTAAACGTCACGGATGATGCAACAGTTTTTCATGCATCTCATTGTTTATGACATTATATCTCTTTATGTATATATACGGCTTTTCAATAAACTAGGCGCGGTCAACTACCACGTCAGTACTCCGAAAACAGTGGATACGGTCTATGGTGGAAGGTTCATAGTGTATCACGCCACCCTCTTCTGTCGGCAAATGGTGCCCGGAAATTGTGACAGTCAATACGCCTCCAGATTATTCCTAACTTATCTTAATTTAGAACCGCAATCAGTACGCCAATATGATAGATAAATGTAGGAAGAAATATGTTTCTCTACGCATAGTGCAACGTTCCATCTCGAAATTTTAGGACTATGCGATCGCGTTATGAAAAACTTCTTTTGTGTAGCATCTCCATCTAGAAACTGTTAGAAGTTTTTGTGACGCTGATTTTTCTGAATATTCTCCATTTTTCTATACAGATAGCCTACTGAAAACTTGCGAGTATGAGTATTTTGTAAGGAAACTCTTTCGTGGTTGTCGATTAACGAGTTTCGCATTAGAACCGGCCCAGTTAGTGATAAGCACGTGTCGGCTTCAAAATCCTCCCCCAGGGTTGCTAAAAGTTTTAATATTATGCGACAGACGGGTAACCGTGTGACGACGGCGTCGTAAAAGTGATGCGGTGCCATCAGAAGCTGGCTGCGGTGCTGCATCGCCCGCCAGCTGGGCACTAATTACGCCGGATATTAATATATTAATCCACGGCGCTGTGTCCTGCGCAGTAATCAATTAGTGCCGGGCAGCACACGTGCTGGCGCTGCGTAAACAGACGCCATCGCCGTCGTGCAAATTGACGCAGTTACGCCTCAAACTTGCTTAAGTCTAATAAACCTGCAGCGTCGTGGCGTAATGCAGCTTGCGCCAGATTGAATCAGATGACCGGAACGCCGTTAATACTCCCCGGCGCACCCCGAAATGAGCGCTGAGTAGTTTCCTGATTGCAGCCAGGCTCGCCTCGCCAGAGGTCCGGTACTCGACACCGCCTCACCGCTTACGTCACAAGAGCGAACGAAGTAGTCCTGAAACCCACCTGGCCGCGTGAATAGTTTATCGAACGTAACGGTTGTCGTATATACGTTATGGACCATGAAGTAATAAAGGGAAAAGTCTTTTTTCGATGAAATAATTTCAGATATTGGGCTGCGCCGTTGTAAATTGCTAAAAAAAAAAGTAAATTCTGCCGTTTAGGCCGACTTGCTGCTGCTCTCTTCACAGCAGTTCACTGCTATGTACTATTCAATGTGTTCCTTTATATAATACCATTATAGGTTCAACCGTGGTGCAGGGTTAGCGTCTTCGACAGGTAATTAAAACGTCCTCGTTCCCGGCTTCAGAACCCGAAACCGCTTAAGTTATCATTAAAAATCAATATTAGCGGCCGAAGACTTCCGGTATAAGGAGTCACCCTCATTCTGGTAACGGACTTAACAAAGAGTGTGCTGGAGCGTACAGAAATTTAGGGCACTCTCTTCTCTTTGGGGTGGGAAACTGCCCCTAAAGGTGGAACAATCAGATATGATCAAAGGCGTGAGGTCGCAGCAGGCAATGAAAACTACTGTATTAAAGACACATAACATGTATCCACAGGACACGTTGTAACCTCCCCACAATAATTTAGAATCTTTAATGTTAATATATATCGTCATTCAGTGTAACCTGCCCACAAAATTAAAATCAATAATACGAGTATGATTCTAATTTAGTGTAGCCTCAAGACAAAATTCTTTCACAGTGTAACCTCCCCACAAAATTCATTCTCATTTAATCTCCCCAGAAAAATTCATTCTGATTTAATCTAAGCTCAAAATTCATTCACATTTAGCGTAACCTCAAAACAGAAAAATTCCTAAACCTCTCAACACTAAAAATTATAATTATGTCGTTCACATTCAGTGTAACGTCCCAATAAAAAAAATTCAGTAACCTGGTAACAATACAATGTAACTAACCTCTCAATTAAATTGTCGCTCACTTATGACTTTTCAATAATTCACTGTGAATTTAACCTGGTAAATTTTGGACGACAGCAGTGCTGCGTCATGGCCCTGAAAGATCATTCTGAATAAAAAACAGGAAAAATTCTTACCTCAATGAAGTCGCCGGATATATCTGCTCTTACAATAAATTTTTCCGGCACAGCTCTGTGCAATGCTGGCCGACCTATCTGTCATTTATGAAAGGAAGCAACTGATTTTTCTATTGCAATAATCGGGATGATCATGGATGGGAGAAATTAGTAAATTCTTTAAATTGAAATGAATGGTTGTTAAAAGTTACTTTTTATGAGGAAGATCATTATTACGAGAGTTTTAAAACATTTACATGCGACGTAAGATAACATTACTACATATGCGCGAGGCTGCTTTTTACCTTATACAATAATACTCAGGCTCCGAGATCGCTGCACCGCGACCGGGCCAGCCTACACGATACACCATACCAGACCAGAGCAGACTCCAGACTAGCAACAACTTACTGCTACAGCTACACAGTTCCTGCTGCAGTCAACACTGCTCTCTGGTCAGAGATTTTCTTATACCTTGCATATCGCAGGCAGCGCATGAGCAATACATCGAAATTACAACTGCTCGGACCTCTTACATAACCCTCCACTGGGGGGGTGGGGGGGGGGGGGGGGGAATTTGACAGCGATGGTGAGTCAATTGGACTTGCCACGTGCAACAAATTTTTCTAAAATCTGCTTAATTAACTAAGTTTACAGTCACAGAGTATATACATACACATATGAAATGATAATTAAATAGACACCCTAGCTGCAAGCAGGCGTTGATACACTTCATTGGGGACATGTTGAAAACGTGTGCCCCGACCGGGAACAGATACTACCGTCATATATATAGTTAAAAAATATGGGTTCCCGGCCTTTGACCTTTTTGTGCGAACGCACACGCTATGCCCGAACTCGTACGGGACTTGGTAGATTAATCTGCCACGAGTAATGAGTATGATGGGCAAACATCTATTAGGCGTACTACGAATGTAGTGTTGTGGACATGTTGGGAATGTGGATCTCACGGGGAGCGTGCAAGGGATAAGTCCCTGCAGACGCACTATCCTCTGTGCCCGCGGTGGCTCAGACGGATAGAGCGTCTGCCATGTAAGCAGGAGATCCCGGGTTCGAGTCCCGGTCGGGGCACATATTTTCAACATGTCCCCAATGGAGTGTATCAACGCCTGCTTGCAGATAGGGTGTCTATTTAATTATCATTTCATTTCTAGCAAAGCTGCATGGTCATCCACGGTAACAGTTCTTTCGGGAACAGATACTACCGTCATATACACTCCTGGAAATGGAAAAAAGAACACATTGACACCGGTGTGTCAGACCCACCATAAGTGCTCCGGACACTGCGAGAGGGCTGTACAAGTAATGATCACACGCACGGCACAGCGGACACACCAGGAACCGCGGTGTTGGCCGTCGAATGGCGCTAGCTGCGCAGCATTTGTGCACCGCCGCCGTCAGTGTCAGCCAGTTTGCCGTGGCATACGGAGCTCCATCGCAGTCTTTAACACTGGTAGCATGCCGCGACAGCGTGGACGTGAACCGTATGTGCACTTGACGGACTTTGAGCGAGGGCGTATAGTGGGCATGCGGGAGGCCGGGTGGACGTACCGCCGAACTGCTCAACACGTGGGGCGTGAGGTCTCCACAGTACATCGATGTTGTCGCCAGTGGTCGGCGGAAGGTGCACGTGCCCGTCGACCTGGGACCGGACCGCAGCGACGCACGGATGCACGCCAAGAACTACGCAGTGCCGTAGGGGACCGCACCGCCACTTCCCAGCAAATTAGGGACACTGTTGCTCCTGGGGTATCGGCGAGGACCATTCGCAACCGTCTCCATGAAGCTGGGCTACGGTCCCGCACACCGTTAGGCCGTCTTCCGCTCACGCCCCAACATCGTGCAGCCCGCCTCCAGTGGTGTCGCGACAGGCGTGAATGGAGGGACGAATGGAGACGTGTCGTCTTCAGCGATGAGAGTCGCTTCTGCCTTGGTGCCAATGATGGTCGTATGCGTGTTTGGCGCCGTGCAGGTGAGCGCCACAATCAGGACTGCATACGACCGAGGCACACAGGGCCAACACCAGGCATCATGGTGTGGGGAGCGATCTCCTACACTGGCCGTACACCACTGGTGATCGTCGAGGGGACACTGAATAGTGCACGGTACATCCAAACCGTCATCGAACCCATCGTTCTACCATTCCTAGACCGGCAAGGGAACTTGCTGTTCCAACAGGACAATGCACGTCCGCATGTATCCCGGGCCACCCAACGTGCTCTAGAAGGTGTAAGTCAACTACCCTGGCCAGCAAGATCTCCGGATCTGTCCCCCATTGAGCATGTTTGGGACTGGATGAAGCGTCGTCTCACGCGGTCTGCACGTCCAGCACGAACGCTGGTCCAACTGAGGCGCCAGGTGGAAATGGCATGGCAGGCCGATCCACAGGACTACATCCAGCATCTCTACGATCGTCTCCATGGGAGAATAGCAGCCTGCATTGCTGCGAAAGGTGGATATACACTGTACTAGTGCCGACATTGTGCATGCTCTGTTGCCTGTGTTTATGTGCCTGTGGTTCTGTCAGTGTGATCATGTGATGTATCTGACCCCAGGAATGTGTCAATAAAGTTTCCCCTTCCTGGGACAATGAATTCACGGTGTTCTTATTTCAATTTCCAGGAGTGTATATAGTTAAAAAACATATATATATATATATATACACTCCTGGAAATTGAAATAAGAACACCGTGAATTCATTGTCCCAGGAAGGGGAAACTTTATTGACACATTCCTGGGGTCAGATACATCACATGATCACACTGACAGAACCACAGGCACATAGACACAGGCAACAGAGCATGCACAATTTCGGCACTAGTACAGTGTATATCCACCTTTCGCAGCAATGCAGGCTGCTATTCTCCCATGGAGACGATCGTAGAGATGCTGGATGTAGTCCTGTGGAACGGCTTGCCATGCCATTTCCACCTGGCGCCTCAGTTGGACCAGCGTTCGTGCTGGACGTGCAGACCGCGTGAGACGACGCTTCATCCAGTCCCAAACATGCTCAATGGGGGACAGATCCGGAGATCTTGCTGGACAGGGTAGTTGACTTACACCTTCTAGAGCACGTTGGGTGGCCCGGGATACATGCGGACGTGCATTGTCCTGTTGGAACAGCAAGTTCCCTTGCCGGTCTAGGAATGGTAGAACGATGGGTTCGATGACGGTTTGGATGTACCGTGCACTATTCAGTGTCCCCTCGACGATCACCAGTGGTGTACGGCCAGTGTAGGAGATCGCTCCCCACACCATGATGCCTGGTGTTGGCCCTGTGTGCCTCGGTCGTATGCAGTCCTGATTGTGGCGCTCACCTGCACAGCGCCAAACACGCATACGACCATCATTGGCACCAAGGCAGAAGCGACTCTCATCGCTGAAGACGACACGTCTCCATTCGTCCCTCCATTCACGCCTGTCGCGACACCACTGGAGGCGGGCTGCACGATGTTGGGGCGTGAGCGGAAGACGGCCTAACGGTGTGCGGGACCGTAGCCCAGCTTCATGGAGACGGTTGCGAATGGTCCTCGCCGATACCCCAGGAGCAACAGTGTCCCTAATTTGCTGGGAAGTGGCGGTGCGGTCCCCTACGGCACTGCGTAGGATCCTACGGTCTTGGCGTGCATCCGTGCGTCGCTGCGGTCCGGTCCCAGGTCGACGGGCACGTGCACCTTCCGCCGACCACTGGCGACAACATCGATGTACTGTGGAGACCTCACGCCCCACGTGTTGAGCAATTCGGCGGTAGTCCACCCGGCCTCCCGCATGCCCACTATACGCCCTCGCTCAAAGTCCGTCAACTGCACATACGGTTCACGTCCACGCTGTCGCAGGAATGCTACCAGTGTTAAAGACTGCGATGGAGCTCCGTATGCCACGGCAAACTGGCTGACACTGACGGCGGCGGTGCACAAATGCTGCGCAGCTAGCGCCATTCGAGGGCCAACACCGCGGTTCCTGGTGTGTCCGCTGTGCCGTGCGTGTGATCATTGCTTGTACAGCCCTCTCGCAGTGTCGGGAGCAAGAATGGTGGGTCTGACACACCGGTGTCAATGTGTTCTTTTTTCCATTTCCAGGAGTGTATATATATAAGTGCAGAACATGAAATGAAATAGAGTGCACATGCACTGAGTACAGAACATATCAAGCAATGACAAAATGTATACGCAATGTGTACAAAACACATTAACAAATGACATAAAGTGCACATGCACTGTATAAATTTTTTACCATTTTACAAGAACTAGGGTACGCAATGAGTACTAAACATATTAATAAATGACAAAGTGCACACGCACTGTATATATATATATATATATATATATATATATATATATATATATATATATATATATTTACCATTTTATAAGAACTAGGAAAGGAAAGGGAAGGATTGCATCATGGTTGTAGCACAGTAGGTTGCACGTAGCTGCACTGAAAGTCCATATCTTTCTACAGATGCACAACACCAAGTGAGACAATCTGAAGTTATCTTCCCTGAAGTATTAATCAGTGTAGCCAAGACACTGAAATGTTGTATTAATATTCAATGTTATCATTTTGGTAGTACATTAGGTACACCAAACCGTGGGACCATAATCACATCTCCATCGTTCAAGTTGGTGGACAGCATGATGTGTCAACACTACATTCTTGTAAGGTACACCAACGTAGAATTAGTGCAAAAACCAAATATAGTGCTCCATGATAATGAGGATTGACAGGACAAACGGATATTGCAGTAATTTCTGGTAATTAGGTCAGAAGGTGAAGGACATTAAGTCTTATGCTAGTCATCATAGAGAATTACACTAGTCTATCAACCGATTTGAGTAATTGTTGGCACTCATTGCCTAGTTACTAAACATTTCTGTACTATGTATGGAGTATTATTATTCATAAGTCATCTGATTACACTAAATATTGGCACTCATTGGACAGTTACAAACCATTTTTATGCATTGTTCAGAAGTCATCATTCAAAGCAAGAGTTAATTAATGGTATAGCATTAACATAATTCATCTAGTTATAGTAATCATTGGCACTCAATGGCCAGTTACAAACCATTTTTATGCATTATTCAGAAGTGATCATTCAAAGCAAGAGTTAATTAATGGCATACCATTTACATAATTCATCTAGTTATAGTAATCATTGGCACTCATTGGCCAGTTACAAAACATTTTTATGCATTATTCAGAAGTCATCATTCAAAACAGGAGCTAATGAGTGTAGCATCAAGCTACTGGTATTCATATATAATAGCATGTAAGTGACATAAGACAAGTTTAAAATATAAGGAACAGTGGCATTCATTGGCCAGTTACAAAGTATTCATATAGTTTTATAAAACATTATTCAGTATTATTCAGTAGTCATCATTAAAAATGAGAGTTAATTATTGGCATAGCATTTATAGAGTATAACAAAAATATTATTTACAGAAATTATTGGCATAGCATTTATGCATTATTACAAAACATCATTCAGTTTTACTCAGAACTCATCATTCAAGTGACATAAGACATATTTAAAATGCAACACACTGCAACTATTACTCAAGGTCTGTGGTCCAATAATACATAGACATAATGTATTAAATAAATCTGAGAAATGTGCATTATACTTAGTACTATAAATATCTCTTAAACTAGTAGCATTATTTGGGACTGGTAATAAATTTTTTGTGCAAGCAATGCATTGCGTTGGGATCGATAATTAATTGCTGGGGCATGAAAATATTTGCTTTTGACTTATTGCTGCAAATAAGGTTTAATAACGTCATTCGTCATGAGTCAGCTGTAACAAGGTTATGAAACAAGTAGAGTATATGTGATCACATTCATGAATGACACACGCAAATGGGTAAAAAAAAATGCAAGTACTAGAACTGGTTTAATAACTAACTGCTTATAGCACATTAATTTCATGAATAGCTTCTCCTGGAAAAAATACAAAATGGATTATTCAGCTGAAAGAAGAAACGCATATTATGCTGAAAAGTAGTGAACTTCGAATTAACAGGTAATGAAACGTGTAATCAATATGTGTGTACTCTAGCTGTCCTTTCCAAAACATTCAGTCACTATACCATGCGATATAAGACATACTGTCAAAACGAACTGCTACAAATACTTAAATAACTACATAGCATTTCTTAACTAACAGTAAATATATAAACTTCATCATTATTCTCATCTGCAAAGAAAAACTTCATTATTCATATTACCATAACTTCATCACTATCATCAGCTGCAAAGAAAAACTTCATTATTCATATTAGCATATTCTTCATATAACTATTCATCATCATTCATTATCATCTGCAAAAAACACACTTCATTATTCATATTACCATTTACTTCATATAACTATTCATAGTAGAGAGTTTCTTATTTCTAGCATATTTCATCACTAAAACTAAGATGTGTAGTTCTGTCTGACAGCCTGCATCAATCGCCTCGTATTCTGAAAGAAAAAAAATAGTTAAGACTGCTATCATACGATGTGTATAGTATATTCTTGTTAATGTTTGTTAATTCTGATCCATTTACTCTTCATCACAAGATATTTCATTTTCTTTCGTTCATTCCGAAGGTCAAATTCCCATTTCATAGTAATCCACTGTGGTTTGTTTAATTTATTTCTTTTACTCGTTATTGCTTTCTGAAAATGATGAATAAGGATTAATATCTTGCATTTACATCATATACCCATTAAATAAAAACTTGTTTCTAGTGATATAATGAAGCATACAGCATATCATGACAGAAAACGTATTATGTCAAAAACATAGAGAGTGTTCAGGTGCAAAAATGTACACACAGTCTCCTAATGCAGTAGCCAAAAGTGTAGAATAGTCAAGATATTGAGATATCACAAGGAAAAATTTTAAAGTCAACTGGTGTTTGTTATATCTTAAAGACTTCGTAGTGCATCCAAACAAAACAGGAAAACAATCATACATACACGAAAAATGGAAAACGTGCACGGTCTGATATATAACGATAAGAAATGACCTTCTTTGTGTTCAGCTTGTATGTTGTGTAGTTGATAGAGGCGAGAGTTGAAGACTTTAATGGAGAAAGAATTAGATAAAATTAATATGTCACTAGATAGAATTGCATAATTGGTCATAAAATATGTAAGTTTATCTGGAAAAATGTGCACGGTCTGATGTGTAACGACAAGAAAAGCGACCTGCTACCCTTACCTTGCCGGGTACTTGCCAAGAAAAAATACGATAATCATCAGTAAGTGCTCATATAAATATCTGCAAATGGCATTACAGTGCGACAAATCATAAAGTATGTTTATTCAATGAAGGGTTCAATATTAGAGACATAGTGATTGCCTTTACTTTTTCTGGTTCTCAGAGTTTCGACGTGTACTACATTGGGGTGAGGAATGCTGCAAATTCGATACGGACCTGCGTGTAAAAGCTCAAATTTACTGCATCTACTCTTTCCTCTGTTGGATATATAATGTGTGCGTACTAATATCTTCTGTCCAATGTGAAAGTCACGGCGTGTACAAACCTGTTTTTGCTGTCTTCTCCGGCGCTCTGCGGCACGTTTGATGTTCAGCGCAATGTCAATTATTTCATGGTGTCGTAGTCGACGAGATGTAGGAAAGGATACTAATTCTTTGATTTTGTTAGGTGGTTCAACATTTTTCAATATGACAGTCGGAGATAGCATAGTAGATTCATTTGGTATGGAGTTAATTACATCCTGGAATGACAGTATGTGTGTATCCCAATCAATATGTTTTTTATAGCAGCATATTCTACATAGTTTACCAATTTCTTTCATTAGTCGTTCACAAGGGTTCGAATAAGCGTGATACCTGGATATATAGATCGGAGAAATGTTTCTTGTTCGTAACATACGTGTCCATATAGCAGATCGAAACTGTGGTCCATTGTCGGAAATTATTTTCAATACATGCCCTACATGAAATAGAAAATGTTTTACAAATGCTTTCGAAACAGATTTAGCAGTAGCTTTGCGTAACGGAGTGAAGATAACAAATTTTGAAGTGAGTTCAACAGCGACAAAGATGTAGCAAAAACCTCTATTAGATCTGGGAATCGGACCAAAAATGACTACAGTGGCCATGTGTCTCAATTTAACAGGTACAATGGGATGTAACGGAGGAATATATGAAGTCGTGTCTGACTTAGCTTTCTGGCAGATTTTACATGACGCTAAAACTCGTCGAATACGTTTCTCCATGTTGGCAAAATAACAGTTCTGTCTCAGTATAAGAAAACATTTTCTGCCTCCGTAATGTGCGTAACTTAAATAAGTATACCAAATTAATTTGTTAACAAGCTCGTCAGGAATGCATAGTAACCAATTGTTGCTGTCAGGGTGAGAGCAGTGAAACAGAATATTATTGCATACAGTGTAATGGTTTCTAATGGTAACATTATTCCTATCTTGCCAAAGGTGTTTAATTTCTTTCCACACGTTGTCTTTACTCTGCTCTTGTGCTATGTCTCGTAATGATGACGAAATAAAATTTTCAAATGCAACTTGTTGAATATACATGACGCTAAAATTTGCTTGGCAGAAGTTGGTTGCGATGTCTTGCTGATTGTTGCTGAGAGAACTGGATAGTGGGTCTGCTACAATATTTTGCGTACCGGGAATATGAACAATTGTAAAATTAAATTCCTGTAAATAGAGTTTCCACCTGCTTAACCTGTCATGTGTAAATTTTGCTGAAAGTAAAAACTGTATAGCTCTATGATCCGTGTAAACGGTAGTGTGTCTTCCATAAAGAAAATGCCTAAATCTCGCAAATGCCCATACTACACATAATGTTTCAAGTTCTGTGACAGAATAATTGCGTTCAGCAGGTGACAGAATGCGACTCGCAAAGGCGATGTTTTTAATTACTGTATTACCTTCTTCAATTTCCTGAAAAATGTGTACGCCTAAAGCGGTGTTAGAACTGTCGGTGGCAATGGAAAAATTTCTAGTAAGATCTGGGTGTTACATCGCTGGAAGGTTCAATCTGTACTGTATCTAGTCAAATTCTATCTGACGTGCTGTTATTTGCGGGAGGATGCTGTGGCATTTCGACTATTTGTACTGTTCTGTTATTTCTTCCTGACGTATTACGTTCGGGATGATACCGAATGTCTGGTTCATTCATGATAATCTGTTGTTGTGGTTGATTATGCTGCTGGTAAGACCGACTGTTATTAAACGTACGCTGAAAATTGTGCTCATTACTTTTACGTCTGTCATGATAGTCATTTCTATACGGTGCATTGCGATATGAGTTGAAATGGTGTGTTTTCTGTACGTACTGATTTCCTTGTTGCTGTGCGTTACTATTTGGTGGAGCCGACGCTATACGTGTAGGCGGCGAAACATTAAGCTTGGTTGACCTTGCACATTACATTGTTGGTTAGGTATGCTAACCGGCTGGTTTTGATGCTGTTGCGGGGAAAACCCTCTATTGTTGCCAAAATGCGTCTGCGATAGCTGAAAATTTTGTCCATACTGATGACTAAAATTTTATCTGTTATTAAAATTACGGCGGTAGTTGTCATTTCGGGAGTGTCTAAAGAAAACTGTCACTTTCGGTAAAACTTGTCATATCAAGTTTTCATTATTCATTCCTAATTCTAGATAGATCGATAGTTGAAGAGTTGTTTTGATAGATATAAAGGATAGTAAAAGAGAAGGCAGCAGTGTAGAAAACTAAAGATGAAATAGCACTACTACGGCTCGGGCCCTGTGCACGCTACGGCACATATTCATCAAAGTGTAATGAATCCCCTGAGGTCAATTACGCGCTGCAAATAAATTTTAGTTTCTGCGTTACAGGCAATGCCGGTGAAAATTCAAAAGCAAATTGTCGTATCCAGTCGAAAGAGTGAATCTGTGTTCTATCATTCTTAAATTCCTTAAATTTTCTCATCAATAGAAAGTGCTTATTATCAAAATTATCGTCTCTACATGACAGCAGGTTCAGGTTTGTGTAACAATCTGTTTGTCTGTAACTGTTCTGAATCTAAGACACGTACTCTCTGTAAATTACCTAAATTATACTGGCTGTGTGAGTGTGAGAAATGTTCCGAATGTGGCGTATGCTGTGCCGTGTTAGAGGCTGAAATATTTTTCATCTCCGTCATTTCGTGCTGTAAAGTTGACAATTTTCTACGTAATGTATTATTGGACGAACCTATCTCACTGATCGTCTGCTGTAAATTTTGGAATTCGGATGTTTGATTAAACGAAACAGGTGACGTATCGTCTGATTTGGTGTCATTATTACTTTCTATAACGTTAATACGACTGGCCAATTCATCATATTTTTCGTTCAGTACTTTTACCTGATCATCGTTTTTAGTATCACAAGCATTAATTTGTTTTTGTATTTTACGTGTAGTTTTGTTCAATTTTTTAACGACTGCTTATGGCATCGGGATCCTGTATTAGTTCCAACTTTTCAAGTCTGTTGGTCATTGCCTGAAAGTCTAAAGTGTGTGTGTCTGTTTTTGTTTTAAGATCGGAGATTTCATCATGCAATTCGGTGTTCAACTGTTTGATTTCGTCCGATCCTGTAGCAATATTGTTGTCTACGTATGTTTTTGCTTTCGTAAACAATTTACGCTTATCTTCCTGTCTCTGTGCAGTAATTGTTTCTATGACTTGTTGCTTTACTTTATTCTGTTGCTATATAAATTTACTGTAACGCGTTTCACTGTTTTGTAGGTGGTGATTAAAACGTTCGTCTATTTGACTGTTTTGTTGTTCAAATATCGTATCTATTTTCGCATCCAGTGTGCGTGAAAGTTCTGATGACATTAATTTAAACTCGTCGCGTAACTGTGTTGCGTTTTCAGAACATTGTTTAGCGACTGCACTAATTTCATCTCTAAGTAATTTCGTTGTGGCTGCATGTGTATTACTTAATTCTTGTGCAACAGATCTAATTTCTTTACTACTGTTCCTAGCACAAGCCTTAATTTCCTCACGTAATTGTTCTTCAGTATCGTGACATTGCACGGCAACGGCTGTAATCTGTTCACTAAGTTGTTTGTTCTGTTCAGTTATCTTGTCTTGTTTTTCATTCGACTGTTTGGAATTGTTGTCTAGTTTTTCATTAAGTTGTTTGTACGACTGATTAATTTGTAGCAATAATGCCATAACTTGATCCATGCCAATATTACCTACTCTGTTCTCTGTGCTGTGTGATGATGTATCTGCATTTGTCGCGTTTTGTGTAACCATTTGGTCATTTTCTGATTCTTGAAAAAGTTCGCCAATTGGATGTGCACTGTTGGTCACTACACCGGAATCAAATAAATTTGACGTATTCTGACTACATTGTTCATCTCCGTGAGAAAAATTTATCTGTTCACAATTCAAATTTTGCAAACCGGGTGTGTCAAACTGGGCAGCGTTCATTGAATCGGAACGTGTCGCGTCATCAATTGTTAAATTTACTGTGGACATAATTGAATTTGTTTGCCCATCATTAGAATTAAAATCATTACTAGTGATCGGCAGACACTGATTATCTGTAATTAGAGGATTATCACTATTACACTGGGTGTCGCAAGGATTATCGGTCAAATTATTAGAGTCGGCTATTTCACTCATTGCACTTCGCGATGTACTGTTAACAGTTTTTCGCGACATTTTCACTAATCAAAATTAAGCACAAAATGAAACAAAGACAAAGCAAAAATGGAACAAACACAATTACAACAAAGAGCAATAAATGCCGATCATCTGTGAAATAAAGAGTGACAAATTAGTAAATGCGTTGCGCCAGATGCAAACTACATTTAAGTAAATAAGAGCAGATATATGACTACTTCTCAGAAATTCACAAAGAAATACGATCCTGGCCGGTTGTCGCCAAGTGTAACCTCCCCACAAAATATAATAAAATAAATAAATATGAATATGAATATGATTCTAATTTAGTGTAACCTCAAAACAGACATAAACAATATTCACGTTTAGTGTAAGCTCAAAACAGAAAAATTCCTAAACCTCTCAACACTAAAAATTATAATTATGTCGTTCACATTCAGTGTAACGTCCCAATAAAAAAAAATTCAGTAACCTGGTAACAATACAATGTAACTAACCTCTCAATTAAATTGTCGCTCACTTATGACTTTTCAATAATTCACTGTGAATTTAACCTGGTAAATTTTGGACGACAGCAGTGCTGCGTCATGGCCCTGAAAGATCATTCTGAATAAAAAAAAAGGAAAAATTCTTACCTCAGTGAAGTCGCCGGATATATCTGCTCTTACAATAAATTTTTCCGGCACAGCTCTGTGCAATGCTGGCCGACCTATCTGTCATTTATGAAAGGAAGCAACTGATTTTTCTATTGCAATAATCGGGATGATCATGGATGGGAGAAATTAGTAAATTCTTTAAATTGAAATGAATGGTTGTTAAAAGTTACTTTTTATGAGGAAGATCATTATTACGAGAGTTTTAAAACATTTACATGCGACGTAAGATAACATTACTACATATGCGCGAGGCTGCTTTTTACCTTATACAATAATACTCAGGCTCCGAGATCGCTGCACCGCGACCGGGCCAGCCAACACGATACACCATACCAGACCAGAGCAGACTCCAGACTAGCAACAACTTACTGCTACAGCTACACAGTTCCTACTGCAGTCAACACTGCTCTCTGGTCAGAGATTTTCTTATACCTTGCATATCGCAGGCAGCGCATGAGCAATACATCGAAATTACATCTGCTCGGACCTCTTACAACGTGACCTGTAATTGTCCGGCCGCTGTGGCCGAGCGGTTCTAGACGCTTCAGTCCGGAACCGCTGCTGCTACGGTCGCAGGTTCGAACCTTGCCTCGGGCATGGATGTGTGTGATGTCCTTAGGTTAGTTAGGTTTAAGTCGTTCTAAGTCTACGGGACTGATGACCTTAGATGTCAAGTACCATAGTGCTTAGAGCCATTTGAACCAGTTGAACCTGTAATTGAAAAAGTGTCACGATGATCTCTACATTGCCAAAAAAATATCGGAATATTTCCCCATTCGGATCTCCGGAAGGGGACTGCCATGGGGGTGGGTGAACACGAGGAACAGCTTGAATAACCAACGAAAGGATAACGTTCTTCTAGTCGGAGCGTGGAATTTAAGAAGCTTGAACGTGGTAGTGTAGTTAGAAAATCTGAAAAGAGAAATCGAATGGCTCAATGTAGACATAGCAGGGTTCGGTGAAGTGAAGTGGAAAGAACGCAAGGATTTATGGTCATATGATTGTAGGATTGTCAGCAGAAAATGGTATAACGGGAGTAGGATTCGTTATGAATAGGAAGGTTGGGTAGAGAGTGTGTTACTGTAAACAGATCGGTGAAAGGGTTGTTCTTATCAGAATCAGCAGCAGCCCAACACCGAGAACGGTAGTCCGGGTATACATGCCGACGTCGCAAGACAAAGTTGATAAGATAGAGAGAGTATATGAGGACCTTGGAAGAGTAATACAATAGCTAAAGGGAGATGAAAATCTAGAAGCAGCAGGAGATTACAATCCAATAGTAGGGGCAAGGATAAAAGTAAAGGTTACAGGACAATACGGTCTTGGGACAAGAAATAAGAAAGGTGAAAGACTACTTGAGTTCTGTAATAAATTGCGGCTCGTAATAGCAAATAATCTGTTCAAGAATCACAAGAGGAGGAGGTATACCTGGAAAAGACAGGGTGATACGGAAAGATTTCAGTTAGATTGCACGTGATCAGACAGAGATTCCGAAATCAGATATTGGATTGTAAGGAGTACCCAGGAGCAGATATAGACTCAGACCACAACGTACCAGTGATTAAGAGTAGGCTGAAGATTACGAGATTAGCCAGCAAGAATCAATACGCAAAGAAGTGGGATACAAAGTACTCAGAAGTGTCGAGATAAGCTTGAAGTTCTCTAAGAAATACCTCAGTAGGCAGTATAGTTGAAGAGGAATGGGCGTCTCTAAAAAGGGCAGTCACAGAAACGCAAAGAAAATTATAGGTTCAAAGAAGGTAACTGCGAAGAAACCGTGAAAACAGAAGAAATACTGCAGTTGATCGATGAAAGAAGGAAGAACATAAATGTTCAGTGTAATTCGGGAATACAGAAATAATGGATGAAATATGTAGGAAGTGCTAGAAAGCTAAGACGAAATGGCTGCACGAAAAATGTGAATAAATCGAATGAGAAATGACTGTCGGAAGGACTGATTCAGCATAGAGGGAAGTCAAAACTAACTTCAGTGAAATTAAAAGTCAGAGTGGTAACATCAAGAACGCAAAGCGAATTTCACCGTTAAATGCAGAGGAGAGAGCGGTTAGGTGGAAAGAGTACATTGAGAGCCTCTATGAGAGGGATGATTTGCGTATAGTGATAAAATAAAGAAATAGGATTCGATTTAGAAGAGGTAGAGGATACAGTATTAGAATCAGAATTTAGAGAACTTTGGAGGACTTAATATCAAATAAGACAGAACGGATAGATAATATTCCATCAGAATGTCTAAAATCATTGGGGGAAGTGGCAACACAACGACTTTTCACGTTGGTGTGTAGAATGTGTGAGTCTGGCGACATACCATCTGACCTTCGGAAAAATATCATCCCCACAAGCATGAGCTGACAAGTGTGAGAATTTTCGTACAATCAGCTTAACTGTCCATGCATCCAACTTGCTGACGAGAATAGCATACATGGATAAGAAAATTAGAGATGTGTTAGATGACCATGAGTTTGGCTTTAGGAAAGGTAAAAGGTAAATGCACCAGAGAGGCAATTCTCACATTGCGATTGATAACGGAAGCAAGACTAAAGAAAAATCAAGACATGTTCATTGGATTTGTCGACCTGGAAAAAGCGTTCGACATTGTAAAATGGTGCTAATTATTCGAAATTCTGAGAAAAATTGGCGTAAGCTATAGGGAGAGAGGGGTAACATACTATATATGCAAGAGCCATGAGGGAATAATGAGAGTAGACGACCAAGAACTAAGTTCTAGGATTAAAAAGGGTGTAAAACAGAGAAGTAGTCTGTACATCGAAGAAACAATGGTAGAGATAAAAGAAAGGTTCAGGAGGTGCATTAAAATTCAAGATGTAAGGATATCGATGATACGATTCGTTACTCACATTGCTATCCTAAGTGAAAGTGAGCTGCTAAATGTAATGAACAGTCTAATGAGTACAGAATATGGATTGAGACTTGAGAGAAAATCGAAGAAAGACGAAAGTTATGAAAACAGTGACAAACTTACATCTGGACTGATGGTTACGAAGTAGATGAATTCTACTACCTAGGCCGCAAAATAACGCATGACGAACGCTGTAAGCAGGACATGAAATGTAGACTAGCATTGACAAAAAGGAATTTCCTGGCCGAGAGAAGTTTACTAGTATCAAACATAAACCTGAATTTAAGGAAGAAATTTCTGAGTACAGTATTGTATGGTAGTGAAACATGGATTGTGGGAAAATCGGAACAGAAGAGAATTGAAACATTTGAGATGTGGCACTACAGACGAATGTTGAAAATTAGATGGACTGATAAGGTAAGGGATGAGTAGGTTCTGCGCAGAATCAGAGAAGAAAGGAATATGTGGAAAACACTGACAACGAGAAGGGACAGAAGACATCTCTTAAGACATCAGGGAATGACTTCCATGGTACTAGATGGAGCTGTAGAGGGCAAAAGTATAGAAGAAGGCAGAGACTGGAATACATCCTGTAAGTAATTGAGAACCTATATTGCAAGTGCTGCTCTGAGATGCAGAGGTTGACACAGAAGAGGAATTTCGGACAGGCCGCATCAGACTAGTCAGAAGACCGACGACTTAAAAAAAAAAGCGGTTATCTGGTCCTAAAGATGTCAGAAATCTGAGGGAGGATGAAAAAAACTTCCAGTTGAAATTGATATGGCTATTTTACCATTTCTTCTATTACCTATTATCCGTTAAACAAACCGAAAATTTAATTAGCCGTAGCAGCAGTGCTAAAACGTTTCGTTTTTAAATAAACCTTTTTTCAAAAGAGTAATTTTTATTCGTAATATTTGCATTGATTTGAAATGTTGCATTATTTTACACTGAAGCGCCAAAGAAACTGGTATACGCATACATATTCTGTTACGGCGTAAAGTCAAACGCCGGCACGCCAGGTGGGAACGACAGAGAAAAGATGGCTGTGAGAAGACTTCAGCCAAGCGCACGCTGACCAACTCGTCTCCAGGACGACAACGCGACAGCGGCGGACGCTATGTGAAGAGGACATATGCGCCAAGACCGACTGGCGACGACCCAGTTGAATCGCAGCTTCAAGATTAGATCAGCATCAACGCTATTCACATCGCTTATACACTCTATGTAGCACAGACTTGAAATTGTTTATACTGAAGCAGTTTGTTTATTTCGTGTTATGGCGTTAAGTCAAGCGCCGGCACGCCAGTCGGGAACAGGAGAGAAGAGAGGGCTGTGACAAGGCGTCAGCCAACTGCACACTGATCGACCCCTCTCCAGGACAACAACGCAACTGGTGCGGCAAAGTTCTACTAGAAGCTTCAAGACCAGTGATCTGAATACAAGCGGCAAAGCTCATTACTTTGCTCGTACATTCTATGTAGCTCATACTTGGAATTTCTATACTGAAGAGATTTCTTATTTTGTCTGTCGCCCTTTGCTCGCTACACATCTCAGTAAATACAAAATTAAGTATTGCAATCATTTCCTTTTTTAATAAAATTCATTAATACAAATTGTTTGAATTGTTGTCTAGAAATCCGAGGAAGCAGGTTTCCTAGACAGTCTATATTCTACGACTAGGCAGGATTCAACATTTAGCGACGAGTAAGGGCGTGTGTTTACTTGCTTTAACAGTATCTCTTCTAGTGTTTTTGCTTTTCAGTGTTTGCAGGTGGGCGTTGCGGAAATTTTCTTTTCTTGTGTGCTTATTTTTATTGCTTGCCTTGTCTGCTTATTGCATTTTTCTTTTCTGATATGAGCAACCCACTTTTCCCACCCCCTGTTCTGGCGCCCCAGCTGCAAGCGATCGTTGTAATGCAGCTAAAACAGATGTTTCACTTTCGGATCCAACAAACAGCCACGCTGCTAAACATGGTACAGCAGTTTCTGGGGAATCAAACGAATACAGTGCAAATCAACACCTGTAGCTCCGAGAGACTTACCGCCTTTTCATCAGTTTAATGAAAAAGACGAGAAGTCGCTGGAATGGTTGCAGCAGTTTGAAGCCCACATAATTGCTCACAACGTACCAGGCACTGTGAAACTACAATACTTTTAGTCAACACTAGGAAGTGCAGTGTTCTGCCTCATTCAGAAATTGTTCACTCACGCCATTCCGAATGAATTTTCCTATGAACAAGTTATAGATTCGCTAACTAACTATTATGACCAACAAATGAATGTGATGGCAGATAGGCACCAGTTCTTTAATTGCAAGAAACGCTCAGAACAAACTTATCGCGAGTGGGTCACAGATTTTAAGGGTATAATGAGGACGTGCAAATTCAAATGTGCTTGTGGTGCTTTATATTCAGACGTTATGTTGCATGATGCGATCGTGTACAATGTAACTGATGTCAGACTTAGGGAACAGATTTTAAAACAGTCACATCCATCATTTCAACACCTAGTGCAAATACTAGATCAGGACGATTCAGGTGCTGTATCGGCCGATAAACTTGAGCAGCCACCAATTTGTCTTGAGTCGTCCCTTTCTTACGACCGGCCCAGTAGGCAACGACAGAATTAAGTCATGCTATTCACGGCACAAATGCCAAGACCGCCCACCCGACAAGCACAGTGCTACGCTTGTGGCAAGAAAGGTCACGTACAATCCGTATGTCTGCAAAGGAACGAATATAAGAATTCTGGCCAGTCACAAAAATCTGGTAACAAGGCCCATGTCATTAATGGAATATATTCCAAAGCTGCTGGGGGCATTAGCAACATAGTTTCTTCAGTGTCACGCCAGTCCAACAAACTTTTCGTTCAATTGCATACTAGTGGAAAAAGTGTGAAATTTCAGTTGGACACGGGTGCCTCTGTTACATTACTGAATCGTAACACATATGAACTGTTAGGCTCACCGCGCCTGTCTAAAACCAGAACGCACCTGACGGCTTATAACGGACAAGACCTTCCCGTTCTCGGAAAATATACTTCGCCTGCTAAGCATCGCTAGCATACGCGAACTGTGACTTTCACTGTGCTACCATCACGCGATTGTGAAAAGATATTTGACCTTGATTCGTTTGATTTGTTGGGCTTTAAAATTCAAAGAAATGTATTGTTAGTGACTGCAGTCGCGCGGGATTGGTCGAGCGGTCTAGGGCGCTGCAGTCATGGCCTGTGCGGCTGGTCCCGGCGGAGGTTCGAGTCCCCCTCGAGCATGGGTGTGCGTGTTTGTCCTTAGGATAATTTAGGTTAAGCAGTGTGTAAGCTTAGGGACTGATGACCTCAGTAGTTAAGTCCCATAAGATTTCACACACATCTGAACATTTTAGTGACTGCATTCAATGCTAAAGACAGTGTAGCTAGCTTGCTGAAAGAATTTCCTGAACTCTTCTTTGAAGTTTTAGACAAGGCTAACAATTTCGTTGGACATAGTACTATGAAAGACAACGCTCCGCCGAAATTTGGCCGCGCCAGAACTGTTCGCCTCGCATTACGGGACGAGGTCACTACTGAACTTAAAAAATTGTAAGGCAGTGTAGCTATTGCACCCATACAAGATAGTTAGTGGGCAAGACCACTGGTTTTGCTCCGCAAAACTCCAGGTCGCGTTTGCCTCTGTGTTGACTAAGTCTACAGTCAACCCACAAACTGTGATTGATTCTTATCCATTGCTACGCCCAGAGGATCTCATGGACAGATTAGGCGCTCGTCGTTGCTTTCAAAAATTGATTTACTCTACGCATATCTTCAATTACCACTAGATGAATAATGTCAAAACGTTTGTGTTCTGAATATTCATTTGGCCTTGTTTAATTATTTACGTTTGCCTTCTGCCAATGCTTCCGCACCCGCTATTATCCAACGGTGTTTGGAACAGCTGACTACTCAAGTACCAAACCCTTCAACTATTTGGACGATATTGTCGTAGCAGGTCGTACATCTGAAAAATACGTTGCAAATTTGAGTGCTTCGTTTCATGTGTTATCTGATGCAGGACTGAAGTGTGGACTGGACAAGTGTGATTTTTTTTAAACCTATGTTACAGTATCTTGGTTATGACATAAACAGTCAAAGTGTACACCCTCTTCAGTCACATTTGTTAGCCATACGTGATCTGCCAGTTCCTCGCAATGTCACAGAATTGCAGTCAGTTTTTGGGGAAGACGAACTATTATATTTGGTTTATACCGAATGCAGGACAAATCGCAGCTCCAGTGCATCGCTTGCGTCGCAAGAACGTTCCCTTTGTTTGGACAGATGAGTGCCAAGAAGCTTTTCAAAAACTTAAAGTTACATTGCTCAGTGTTCGATGCTTGGTTGACTTCGATCCTGAGAAACCAGTTCTGTTGCAAGTGGGCGCTTTCTCTTACGGAGCCGGTGCAGTGCTTTCGCACAGAATTAGTGATAAAGACAGTCATATTGCTTTCACATCAAAAGTATTGTCCAAAGGTCAGTGTTCAAAATGGTTCAAATGGCTCTGAGCACTATGCGACTTAACTTCTGAGTTCATCAGTCGCCTAGAACTTAGAACTAATTAAACCTAACTAACCTAAGGACATCACACACATCCATGCCCGAGGCAGGATTCGAACCTGTAACCGTAGCGGTCGCTCAGCTCCAGACTGTAGCGCCTAAAACCGCACGGCCACTCCGGCCGGCCAAAGCTCAGTGTAACTATTCACAAATAGAGAGAGAGGCATTGCTATTGTGTATTTTGTCGCCAAATTCCACCACTATTTGTATGGCAGAAAATTCTACTTAGTAACGGATCACAAGCCATTGCAGTGTTTGTTTCATTCGATGAAGCCCGTTCCTGTCCGAACTGCCCAAAAATTGCAACGATGGGATTCGTCGTCTAACTACCAATACGACATTGTGTATCGTCCGACAGTTCAACATAATGATGTGGACGTACTTTGACATCTTCCGATTGGTCCTGATACAGACTTTGATGCTTCTGCTGCATCTCGTTGTCACATCGATGCGCAAGATTCTGAATTCCTCTGAATTTCCTCTGAACTACGGGAAAATTGCACAGGCCACGGAAGCTGATTCCGATTTGAAGAACTCGACAAATTCAGGCGTTGTCCTCTATTTTTTAAATCAGAGGTTCCCTCAGTTCACGCCAAATCAATGTGAAACATTCTACGAACGTAATGGCATGCAGCATCTAAGTAGTGCAGCGTTCCATCCACAGTCAAACGGCGAAGCGGAACGGTTTGTCAGAACATTCAAGCAGCAAATCGCCAAAATTCGCACAGCACGCCATGGATCAAGCATTGGAACTGTTTCTCGCCTCATATCGTTCGCGTCCACGAGATGGACCATCGCCGGCGGAATTGCTTCACGGCCGCCGCCATCTGACACTACTCCACCTGCTCTACCCTCCTCCGCATCCGGCGCCGAAGGAAGGCGGCATGATGTGTTTTACATGGTTTTAGCGGCATCAGATGGTGGGCGCTAGGCGAAATCCTTCGTCGACGCATGCATGTATCTCTTTTTAGGCCCAGGCGGAATGCAGCGCCGACATCACATTCAAACTCGCCACTGTCATGTGCGCGGTGATCCTTCTGTATTTCTTCCCCCACATTCTCGGATCCAGAGGACAACGCGGCCACAGTAGCCGCCAGAGGGTGTGATCACGACACCGCGGGACAACCCCACGGAGACGGAAACTTCGCCTCCTCCGCCTCCTCTCGTCCTACCGCCGGAGCTGGATCCGCCCATGCAGCAGTAGCCAGCGACACCTTCTACATCTGGTTATGGGCCTCAGGAGTTGGACACGTACCCTTCCGGTCGTTTTCCGGGGGACGTTTCCGCCAGATCAAAGGCCGGATGACGGGGTACGACTGGAAAACTGACTTCCCCTGCAGCCACAGCTTTCAGCCTAGCGCAGTGTCCACGCTTCTGCCTCCCCCGGCGTTGTCGAGCAACCTATACGACGAGGGTCCGTCGCTTTGGGGGTGGGTGGGGAGCGGGCTGGGGGAATGTTACGGCGTAAAGTCAAGCGCCGGCATACCAGTCGGGAACGACAGAGCAGAGAAGGCTATGACAAGACGTCAGCCAATCGCACGCTGATTGACCCCTCTCCAGGCAGCGGCCTCCTAAGCGAAGAGGACATAAAGTGCCAGGGCCAACTGGACGCGGCCCAGTTCTCCGAGAAGCGTCTAAGCTCATTACTTGGCTGGTACACTCTATGTAGCTCAAACTTGGATTTGCTATACTGAAGAGATTTCTTACTTTGTCTGTCACCCTTTGCTTGCGACACATCTGTGTAAATACAAAGTTAAGTATTCTAATCATTTCGTTTTTTAATAAAATTCATTAATGCGATTTGTTTGAATTGTTGTCTATCGATCCGAGAAAGCAGGTTTTTTAGACACCCCATGTTCGACGACTAGGCAGGATTAAATATTTTGTATGTCGCACTTTGCTTGTGAAATTCTGTGTAATTGCAAAGTTAATTATTGTAAATTTACTTTTTGTAATAAAACTCATTAATACGACCCACTTTATTTGACTGTCTAGTGAACCGAGCACCCTGGATTCCTAGACACCCCATAATTGACGACCCACATGGAGACGTAATATATTCCAATAAAGAGATATGTAAACAGGCAGAATACGATGCTGCGGTCGGCAACGCTTATATAAGACAGTAAGCGTCTGGTGCAATTGTTAAATCGGTTACTGCCGGTACAATGACAGGTTAACAAGATTTTTTAGTGAGTTTGAACATGATGTTATAGTCGGCGCACGAGCTATGGGGGCCAGCATCTCCGAGGTAGCGACGAGTGGGGATTTAGCCCGTACGACCAATTCACGAGTGTACCTTAAATATCAGGAATCCGGTAAAACATCAAATCTCCGACATCGCTGCGACCGGAAAAAGATCCTGCAAGAACGGGACCAACGACGACTGAAGAGAATCGTTCAACGTGATAGAAGTACAACCCTTCCGCAAATTGCTGCAAATTTCAGTACTGCGAAATCAAGAAGTGTCAGCGTGCGAACCACTGAATGAAACATCTTCGGTATGGGCTTTCGGAGCTGAAGGGCCATTCGTGTACCCTTGATGACTGCGCGACACAAAGCTTTACGCCTCGCGTGGGCCCTTCAACAATGACATTGGACTGTTGATAACTGGACGCATGCTGCCTAGTCAGGCGAATCTCATTTCAAGTTGTGTCGAGCGGATGGAGGTGTACGGGTTGGAGACAACCTCATCAATCGATGGAGCTTGTTCAAGTTGGTGGAGACTCTGTAATGGTGTGGGGCGTATGCAGTTGGAGTGAAAAGGGGTCCCTGATACGTCTAGATAAGTCTCTGACAGGAGACACGTACGTAAGCATCCTGTCTGAACGAACACCTGTTTCCATACATGTCCACTGTGTATTCCGACGGACGTGGATAATTCCAGCAGGACAAGCGACACCCCACACGTCCAGAATTGCTACAAAATGGATCCAGGAACACTCATCTGAGTTTAAACACTTCCGCTGGCCACCAACCTCCCTAGACGTGAACATTACTGCGAATATCTGGGATGTCTTGCAACGTGCTGTACAGAAGAGGTCTTCATCCCCTCGTACTCTTACGGAGTAGTGGACAGCCCTGCATTTCCCTCCAGCACTACTTCACACATTAATCGGGTCCGTGCCACGACGTGTTGCAGCACTTCCGCATTAACACGAAAAACAAGTCGGTTTTCACCCTCTAACACTGACTATCAGTAATACTCAAATAGTGGTCAGTTCCCTGATTACAACATGACTTCTGAGCAAAGTTTAGAAAAACTAGAAAAATTTGCAGATTACAGGCGATTTTTTTTTTTTTTTTTTTTTTTTTTGTAGAGTTCAACCATTCATCACTTTTCGAGAAAAGCATGCCGTTAAACTCGGTCAAGTGTCTCTGCTGGTTGGCGAACGCTCGCCTTCCGCCTGGCTGGAATTGCTGGCAGCCATACCGTAGGTAATGTGCAGCCGTCCCCCTGTTCATGTTGTTAGGGCGTTTGATTATTCCAGTAGCTTCTCTTATCTGACGTTGCTGCATCCACGGCTGGCGAACAAGCTCGCCAGGTTCTTGAAAACTGATGCGACAGCCACTTTCCTGGTGGTGTTCTACAACAGCCGCAGCCAACCCTCCATAACAACCTCTTCAAATTGGCCAATGATATCTCAGATACGTCACGTCGGTAGCCCCCAGATAACCAAAACCGACAGTATATAAAGGTATTCACCATTATAAAGCAGTGAGTACACCTGAAGAAGACTGCAACAAACCGGTCAGAACTTCTTCAATTAGTTGTTTTAGTAGTTTAGAATGACGCTTCCCAATACACAAAATTATTTTGTCCAAAATGAAGCCGGCAGTGGAAGGCTACTGACTTACGTAAAGGAAAGTCGTTCAAGAGCGGACATTAACGACACTTCACTTTGGAGGAAGTTACAACAATGTGCTAGCTAACTCTGCGAAAATAGAAAAAGCGACAATTTCCACACAGTGTCTTAATCATCCGAGTTTCCTTGGTAAATGTGTAATGAATACCCTTTTCTGACAACGAAACAAATACTAGGTTCAAAAAACGGAAACGCGGCTGTAACTGTGAACGACAACACACGAAAAACGCGTGCTTCTAATGCGTAAATTGATTTTTCAGTTGTGTTGAACTGATTATAGTTTACTGTGTCTAAGGTGTAAGGCGGCAGCTTGAATAAATATCAAATTAGCACCTTACATGAGATTTTATACTTCGTAGATGAATATGTCACCTGACATACTGAAACACGTACGTATTCATTACCAGCGATGGCGAGGCATGACAGAATCTCTGACCAGAGAGTTATTTATCGTTGCTAGTCTGCGCGTGACCGCGCGAGACGACTGCAGTTGCGTGTAGCGAGTCGACAGGAACAGTAGTTCAGTTGTAGTCTGTAGTAGTAGTCAGTCGACAGTAGTAGCGAATGGACGGTTGTACGGAGCGGGCGTCGGCATGCGTCGACGGCGTGCTCTTCTTGTGACTCTGGTCAGGATTGTGGTGGACGATGAGTATTGTTGTAGAAGGTAATGAAGCAGCATTGCGCACACCTAGTAATGTATGTTAATTGTAATTAATTTGTTCAAAAAATGCCCCAATAATAATTTTTCTAAAGAAACTGTTTTTAAAGAAAAACATTCATTTCAATTTAAAGAATATTTCCTATGCATTTCCTCTAAGAATCAAAATTAAATATACGCCAGCATTGCACGAAGCTGTGTCGATAAATAAGAGCAGATATAGATGCAGTTTTACTGAGGTAAGAATTTTTGCTTCTTTATTCAGAATACAGGGCCGAAGGTCAGCGCTGCTGCCCTTATAAAATTTTTCAGGTTTAATTATTTCTGTTGAGATGTTACATACGGTTGATGGTTCATTATTTGATTAATATTATTGTGGGTTTATGATCAATTATTATTCTTTAATTTTGTGGGGAGACAACATTTGGGACAATTTCACTAATATTGATTTTTCTTTAATTTTTGTGGGGAGGTTACACTTGGCGACGCTGACCTTCGGCCCTGTATTCTGAATAAAGAAGCAAAAACTCTTACCTCAATAAAAACTGCAACTATATCTGCTCTTATTTATCGACACAGCTTCTTGCAATGCTGGCGTATATTTAATTTTGATTCTTGGAGGAAATGCATAGGAAATATTCTTTAAATTGAAATGAATGTTTTTCTTTAAAAACAGTTACTTTATAAAAATTATTATTGGGGCATTTTTTGAACAAATTAATTACAATTAACATACATTATTAGATGTGCGCAATGCTGCTTCATTACCTTCTACAACAATACTCATCGTCCACCACAATCCTGACCAGAGTCACAAGAAGAGCACGCCGTCGACGCATGCCGACGCCCGCTCAGTACAACCGTCCACTCGCTACTACTGTCGACTGACTACTATTACAGACAGAGTACAACTGAACTACTGTTCCTGCCGACTCGCTACACGCAACTGCAGTCGTCTCGCGCGGCGCGGTTACGCGCAGACTAGCAACGATAAATAACTCTCTGGTCAGAGATTCTGTCATGCCTCGCCATCGCTGGTAATGAATACACACGTGTTTCAATACTTCGACGATAATGCGGAGATTTTCCTATCAAAATGTACAGTATGTAATGCAAATGAATGACAATCGATTCGACAGTATTAACACACCGAACCCAAGTCTTGCATGTCAATGAGAAAAACCTGAAAGAAGCTGCTGGAAGAAACGTTTTAGTTTGGGGCCAAACGCAAGTTGCGCGGACACGGTATAATGTTCCCCCAAGTGTTAGCGGATTTCGTGACTGTGTGTTTTCGCGAGGTAGTGCTGAGACGATTTTATCGTTGAAAAAAAAAAGACAGTGTGATTACAACGAAATTAATATTTCTGAAATTTAAGCTAACAAGGACTCGCAACCTTTTGTCATCTCTCTTCCTGGTCAGCCATCGTCTGCTACAATCGTAATAAAACATGGTTTATGTTACATAGAGATTTTGTTGTTTGCGCTCTATTTGCATAACAATAACCATTTAATTTCATTGTGTTTGTTATTACGACTAATCATACCTTTTTTTCCTCAGCTTTTTTCATGAATTTGATAGTTAAATGTGGATTACTTTGTGTGGTGATGTCTGTTAGTGAATGATTGCGTATTAATGGCACCAGTAAGTACAATACGTTTGGTTTGCTTTCGGAATAGAACCGGCATCTAAAGTTTCACTTTTCACAAAATGAAGTCAGACGGCCTTTAGGCGCAAATTAATCCCAAAATTATATTCGCCAACAGACAAGAGGAGCCTAGCTAAAAAAAAAAAAGAAAAAAAAGGAAAATGAATCATGATGGTGATAATTAAATTCCAATTTCAATATTTAAAAAATATTTTTATATGATTTTGCAAGTAAGTAATTTTTCTTGATTTAATTGAAGATTCAGTTAGCTAATTAACCTATCTATGTATGTACACATGTATGTGTATGTATTATTGTAATTTTCGTATCTTAAAAAATTTGTATATTTCTGTTACATGAAAAACCACTCTAATGAGATATGAGACACTTTCAACAAGCTGGGTAATACGAGATGTGGAGCATGATCCTTACAAGAAAAAACTACGACTCGATACATTGCTGAAGTGCAGTAAGAAAGGAAGTAAGGCCATTACTATTTTCCTTCGCTTTGGTGTGTAAAAGTCAGTTATGGAGTGTTAAATTAAAAAGAAAAGTTGTTCACAATAGCTTGCAAATTTGTGTTTGTGACTTTTGCAAAACGAAATGTCGGCAAGATGGCCGCTTTCTAGAACGACCGAGAATCGTCGCTAGATAGTTTTATCATAAATCGCTGTACATTAACAGTAATTCTTATTAAATAACATTTGCCGTGTATAACTTGAGGAGAATTAACGGTAAACTTTATTAAATTCAGTGGGGTGTATTTTTTAAATTCATGGACAAAGTTGGTAGAAATATTAAAATGACTACACCGCCCATAGTAGAGTCAGATATAGACAATGACGAGCAAAATACGCCCAGTCACGAAACTCAAAATAATGAATTATCTGTGGGTGAAAATGCACATATGGCCGAACATACTGAAGAACCCACGCAGAGTGAATCAGTACCTACTAATTTCGCGGAACTATTCACATTTTTCAAGGAACAGATGCAAGGTTTACAACGCGCTGTTCACGAACAAAATGCACACTTTATAGAAGTTCAGAAAAATGTAACAGACAGTTTAGGTGCAAAACTACAAAATGTCACTGACAATTTAGATGCAAAACTAAAAAACGTGACTGACAGTTTAGACGCAAAACTTCAAAATCAGACTGACAGTTTAAATAGAAAACTTCAAACTGTGGCCACTTACATTCAAAGTAATATAAGAAAATTAATAAACGAAAATTTGAACGCCATCAGATACAAGAAAATGTTGCTATACCAATTCGTGACGACCTTGATTGAAAATTCAGTAAAACAGAAACTAACTTCAAAAATATTAGTGATGAATTTGACGAAATACGAGAAGACATACAAGCACTAGCCCGAAGCTGTCAATGATGTAACCAAGCAGCTGGTGCCAGTTAATGCAGCACAAAGTACATTAGAAAATTCTGTGCAGCAAACAGCTACACAGGTACAGGTACTCGCTATCGAAAAATAGAAATCTGTAGAAGCGAAGTTTGTAGAGAAAGGCAGTCAGTTTACTCTTGACTTTGTAAACTGATTGAACATGAAAGATAACCAATTTCAAGAATATTTACGGAACGAACTACCTGTAACCGTAAAGAAAGCGACACACGAAACTTTGTTGCAGCAAACATGTTAGGTGAAAACGCCGAACAGGTTTCTGGAAACAGACACTTACACAAGAAGTAGACACGTTAAAGAAGGAGCTTGCAGCGATAAAAAACACAACAGGCGAGTCTGATTTACGTATCAATAAGTTGCCAGAGACGCAGACTGTGAAATCTCGAGCAGCAACAGTGCTCAGCCCGCAACCCGTTCACGTAACTTGTGAACAGGAGGCGGCCAGTTCTCTTTCTAACATACTTGTGGAAGAGAGTTAGCTAAAATACAGACAGTTCCTAAGTTATGCACTGAGTCGCCAAATACCACATTCTATTATTTTTCTCAAAAGCTTCCGTGGTATACTACCAAAGTCATGGAATAATAAACAGAAAATACAGTTTATCACTACCCACATTCAAGGTGATGGAGCCTTATGGGCTAGTCAAGTAATAGATTATTGTCATACTTATGAGGAATTCGAGAAAGCTTTTTTAAATAAGTATTGGTCAGCAAAAACACAACAACGTTCAAGACGTGAAGTGCATAATCCCGAGATTTACAATAGTAAAGCAGGTACATCGCGTAAATGTTTTGAAAAGTATATAAATAAAACGAAATATTGGGATGAACCAGTGCTCAAACAAGAAGACATATGGCTTTTAAAATCAAAATTACCAGTCTGAATAGAAGAAAAACTACTTCATGTACCAGACTCACACATACACCTTTTCATGTCAACGCTTGATTCTATTGGCCTGTTGCATTAAGAAGGAAACTGAACGGGGACAGTAATGCTCAAGTGTCAAACAACAACACTAATAACTACTAGTATTACCAATATCACAATAAAAACGGTAATGGTAACAACAATTGGAATAGTTCGCCTCAATCTTACAATGGTAATAATAAACTAGGACAAAGCGATGGAAGACATTCTCCTCCTTTTAACACGATGCGTAGGCAAGACAACAGATATCATCTGGGTTACAGTAATTACAGTAGTAATAACAATAATCAGCCCAACCGCTCGCAACCAATACCACAGCAGTCAAACAGTAATTGGCATCCTAATACAGGACCCATACATAATCACCTGGCACTTATGCACTACCTAACAGTGCCGCTGAACACAATAGTTCTGGACAAAACTGAATACAACAGCCACCAGTAAGAATTATAGAAGTAGTGGGCAACACTACGCCCAGCACTTCAGAGGCGTTAAACTAAATTCGACCTCATACAGCCCTCATATAGGTGTCGCGGAAGAAGCGGGAGGCAAATGTCGTGAGAGCGTGTATTTAATAAGATATAATCAGGCAAAAATTTGAATGATGAACCATGCGAAGAAAACTATTTGTGTAAACTAGCCGAAAAGGAAATAATCCAAGCTGTATTTCCCGCAGTAGTAGGTGGAATACCAACCATAGTTACTGTCGACTCGGGTGCGGCTGCAAATTGTTTGGCTTTAGAAGTCTATAATAAGATTTGTGAACTTCAGGCACCACATACACTGCCAATAAACAATTGTAGGGTCATTGGTGCGTTTGGAAATAAGTCAAAGGGAGTACAAATGCAGACTCATGTATTAGTTGAGGCAGGTAATGAAGCTATGGAGAGCACATTCCTGGTCTGTGAAGGCTTATCAGTGAGCTGCATATGGGGAGTAGATTTCTTACACGAAAGAGATGCAGTAATAAGACAAATGTGTATTAAAAGTGAATGGGTAGGGGATATCCATTCCACTCATTAAAAGCAAGCCGGTTCACAGTAAGTTATGTCAAGGAGCCCGAATCAAATACATAAAACCAGAGGGTATTTTACGTGACAATCAATTTCCTATGCTGACAGATCAAACACAGTCCAGTCAACAGCAGTTTGATGTACAGTCTTGCTGATAAGAAATACAAAGCAAAGTTTATTTATCAGTTTATCTAAACATTGTACAACAAAACGAACTGACTGACCTTTTAAGCAAATATATACCTGTTTCTGATGAAAAGCTCAGTATAATTAAGGGATATGCGTATACAATGCAAGTGAAGCCTCACGAAACATTTTGCCACTCTATCTGTTCTGTCCCGTGAGCCAACAGAGGAGCTGTATCGAATGAAATCCGTCACATGTTACAACAAGATATAAAGAAATATTTTACTGAGTGAACACTTCCTAGAGTGGATGGACCTATGTAAATATTATGAGAATTTGTAAATGTGTTAGTATGTAAGACATTTCACAGTGTACACAGTAGTCTTAAGACATATTTATTTTTTTCGTGTGCATAAGTAGATCTTAAGTAAACCTTTTGCTGAACAACAATCTTTCACTCTAGTAGTAGAAGTTCAGGAATAACCTTTTAAGGAAAGTAATTTCATTAATATTATGAAATGAAAAATAACAGGAAACTTATTTTGATGTAATCTTAGTAACATTTTCATGGATGCAATTATTCCTTTTCTTTTGCTACGCAGTTCTAAGTAAAGAAAGTAAGGCAGAAGCGATACAGATGATAAACTTTCTCCATCAATAGATTTTAGGTTTTGTACAAATGCAATGATTTGTAGTATAAAATAATTTTCTCTTTATGCCTAGCACGTAGTTTGCAAACATAAACAGAAAGCTACTGTGGGTCATGTTTTTAAAGTGAAGTGATAAAACTATTGAGATTTTAGTCGGACAGTAGTGAAATGGCAACATTTTGCCATAAGCAGATTCGTATTCTGCACTAATTCTTGCAACTAGTTTCAACGGTACACACCAGCTTGTGTGCGGAAAAACCGGCAGTGATGTCCTTAGCTCCACTACTAATGACTAAACTCGCATTACATACTGAAAAAACACTGTAATTCTAGGCTTCGCTACCGCAAACAACCACACCACGAAATTAATGTCGCGAAGAATTGTAAGAGGAAAAAGTTAGAAAGTTATAGAACATAAACACTATGTAAATCATACAGTTAGTACCCACACCAGAGTACATAAGCTGTGAGATTTTTCTTTGAACCCATTTGTAAGTAATATGACACGTACCAACAGAGGCTGAGTCATAAGTTGTCAATGGCAAACAGAAGTTTCAGTGGTGAAGTAGTGCATCTAAATTTGCATTTCATGGGAGGACGCTTTATACAAGAGCAATGAGAAATATGTATTATCAAGAGACGTTATACGCATGATAATACAATTTCGCCTGGTGAAATAAAAAAAATACTTTGTACTAATATCAAATAAGGACGGCACATTTAGTGACAAGTGAACTTAATTTGTGTACTCAGACGACAGCGCTGAAGCGATGTTATGATCCGCTGAAGTGGAACTCAGAAGTGTTGTTACTTGGAACTTAGATAGTATGTATCGCGCATAAACTGTGGAACAGACTGTAGCCCTGGAACTTTATGAAAGTGACGTCATGTGCGACTTATTACACGCCGACGCGTAGCTAAGCGCTTAAGAAACGAAAACTTTGATAAACACTTGGCAAACATGTGTAATGTACGGTATTCTGAGGACACTAATGAAAGTGCGGAAACCGAAACTGACATGAACGTGTTTGTACAGTAACGGTGTTGATGTCAACTGACAGTAAAGTGCATGAACAAAATCAATACATTAGACCTTTTGTATCACGACGCAAACATGTATACTATGTAACCCACAGCTGTCACCGAAGAAACTGATGTAAATTAGTGATGCAAATGATTACAACTACCTATTAATAAATTTAATTTTAAGGGGTGTGTATTAAAAATAGTATTACTGGCACCAATCTAAGAATGTTCTATGTAACCCCGTATCCTGAGCTGACTGGATCCTGTCGAGCACAAACGGTCCAGAACTCTGCAATCTTCTTGCTCCATCGCCCGCAACGCAGATCGTCGTGGCTCACACGTATGCAGATTTTGTCAACATCGCGAGCACGTCACCGTGACCACTCTACACCACAGCAACGGCGAATGCTGCAGCACGACTGATTTCACCTATAATGTGGTGCCTTTACAACCATAGAGCAAGAATGAATAATGGTCAGCTGAGTGATTATTGTAAACTTTTTCAAAAACCACACGTATTTGTTAACAAAAGCTAGTACAATGATTCCTAACTGTTTAATATCAACATTCCAAAACTCAAACTCGAATCACAAGGACAAATAACTGTCAAATATGTAAATTACTACCTTGATGTTTTTTCCTAACGATGTAATTTGTTCATTCTGATTAATGTACTAAATGATATTGTAAGTAGGCTGTTTAGGTTTTTTTATTGGTAACGCCACCTCTGTATGAAAATCACTGGCTGTGCTGTGTGCAGTCTGTGGCTGCTTTGCATTGTTGTAATACTCGCCATTGTAGTGTTAGGCAGCTGGCTGTGAACAGCGCGTAGCGTTGCGCAGTTGGAGGTGAGCCGCCAGCAGTGGTGGATGTGGGGAGAGAGATGGTGGAGTTTTGAAATTTGTCTTGAACTGCTATATATATTATGGCTATTGAGGTAAATACATTGGTTGTTCTCTATCAAAATCTTTCATTTGCTAACTATGCCTATCAGTAGTTAGTGCCTTCAGTACTTTAAATCTTTTATTTAGCTGGCAGTAGTGGCGCTCGCTGTATTGCAGTAGCTTGAGTAGCGAAGATTTTTGTGAGGTAAGTGATTTGTGAAAGGTATAGTTTAATGTTAGTCAAGGCCCATTCTTTTGTAGGGATTATTGAAAGTCAGATTGCGTTGCGCTAAAAAAAATATTGTGTGTCAGTTTAAGCACAGTCGTGTATAAATGTTTTTAAGGGGACGTTTCATATGTCGACCCTTAGCCGAGGATACCTCACTGGAATCTTCTGATTTTTTCTTGTAGTTTGTGTAATTAGTGTAGCTTTTGTTTATTGCTAGCGCGTAATTGTAGAGAGAATCTCCTTTGTAGTTGCAGTCTTTCATTGTTGTACAGTAAAACAGTTGTGGCATGCATGTAGATTTGCACAAAGTATTTCGCAGCTGCAATTAACTAGATATTATTTTCAGTGCTATGTTAATGTGTTCTCTTATTTTTGCTCTTCAAATTGTGCTTTTCTGTGTTATCGTGTGAAATATTGTGACAATAATGGCGTGTGAAAAACGTAACACTAGGCTCCAAAGTAAACTGAGAAATAATAGTGATGACGAGCGTAGCTTGCCAGCACCACTGTGTAATGAATTAACAGACGTTCAAAGTAGTAATTTGGTAACTGTGCATAGGGAAATGGAGCGGGCTGCAAACAATGGCGTGGACAGTGAAACAATCAGTGAAGAGGGAAGCATTATCGATCGATCGGTCGGCAACAGCTCGCCTCAGGAATCCGAAATGACAGGACACAATTTTGCAAATACTGTAGATTCAGGTTTTGCGTCCTCACCGTTTTCTCAAATGAGTCAAGACACATTTTCTGCTTGTCAAAATGTGAATGTTGCCGGTGCAAATTCACTGCCGAAAAGCACTGAGGAACATGTTTCAGACACCAGTGCATTGTTATTACAATTAATGCAACAAATGGGACAAAAGCTTGAAAAGTTAGACACAATGGAACAAAATCAGAGACAAACACAGCAACAGTTAGACACAATGGAACAAAATCAGAGACAAACACGGCAAAAGCTTCAAAAGTTAGACACAGTGGAACAAAATCTTAAAAAGTTAGACACAGTGGAACAAAATCTTAAAAAGTTAGACACAATGGAACAAAATCTTCAAAAGTTAGACACGACGCTTGAACAAACACGTGAAGATTTAACTACTGAGTTACATAACATCGAACCGAAATGTCAAAAAGTGTGTAATGACGTAAAAACACAAATTTGTGAGCATTTCCAACCTATTTTTTCGCGTCATGAAAATGCATTACAGAATCACGAAGCAGCCATAAAAGAACTGCAAACTATTGTTCATAAAAATAACGACACCTTGCAAGCTAAAATTGACTCAGTTGCATCTACCGATTCGGTTACGCAACTTGCAAAAACTCAAGAAAACTTAAAGGACACAGTAGATACGATTTCAACACAAATGGACACTCTGAAACTTGGTTCAGAAAAACACACTGAGGAAATAAGTACACTATCGGAGAAAGTAGCCGAACTTTCGGATCAGTTCACTAACTTATCTGCAAAGGTAGATGATGATCTGAATGACACAAGACCTGTAGCCATCACTGACACAGAAGAGTATGAACAAATTAAGAAATTCAAACAAAATCAGAATCAAATTAATACGCAATACAAAAGAGAAATCCGGGAAGTACAAGATCAGTTGGCACAAGTAATACAAAAATTTCATATTTCAGAGGACACTCGCGCTCCAACACGGGAAGAGGGACTCAGAAATACGGAACACCCACAAGATAATAACACAGGACACTTCGGAAATTATGAAAGAAATTGGCAAGGTGCACCGAATTTTGAGATGGAACCGCCGACACGACGTAACAATGACCGATATGCTACTCGCCGACACGATGATTTTGACTATAAGCTGTTCATTACTATACGTACATTCAAAACATTTAAGAATTCTGGCAACGACATTCATCCACAAGCGTGGCTCCATCAATTCTCTCATTGTTTTCCTCCCAACTGGTCATTTGAGCACAGGTTAGAATTTATGTGTGGCTACTTGGAGAATGAACCAGCTGTAAGAATGCGATCGGTCATTCACGATTGTCACAGTGAAGGAGAATTTTATCATGCCTTCCTCTCAGCGTATTGGTCTCAAGCTACACAAGTCCGAGTAAAACATAGCATCATAATGATGAAACATTTCGAACAATCTGAATTTTCCAGTCTTGTGAAATATTTTGAAGACATGTTGCACAAGAATCAGTACCTGTCAAACCCATACAGCCCCTCAGAACTCATCCGCATTTGTTTAATCAAATTACCTGAACATTTACGGCATATTATTTTAGCAGGACGTTGCAAAGACGACATTGAAGCTTTTCAGGGACTGTTACAAGAACTGGAAATTGACACTGACAATCGCGGAACGCGAGAACAGGAGCACAACAATTACAGATCACATCTGTCACAATTCCGCGATGACAGAAATAATACACGACGAGGCTATTCTTATAACGTAAATCGTGACCAAAACAGACACCACCCATATGAGAACCACTGGCAAAGTAATAGTTACAGAGAAAGTTCGCATTTCCGTAGTAATGAATATGACAGAGACAATCATAGAAACAGACAATATGGTAACCAGAACTATTATTATCAAGGGAGACAGAATAATTTCAGACACAACGGTCCAGCGCGCAGTTACGATTCAGGGAGAAATTCTTCACCACATGACCGACAAGAAAGAAACTACAGGAACTACCGACATGACGACAGACGATATAATCATAACGACAGACCTGAATTCCATCAGAACTGGCGGGATTCAAACAGAGCAGGGCCCTCTCGGCAAGGCAAATTTGTAGAAGTTGGGTCTCCTAATCCTAATAACGACGCGCGCCAACAAAGAGGCAGACAATGACTCGCACCGCAGGCAGCCACCTGCGCCGGCTGGCTCAGGGAAAAATAACATAGACGGTAACCTTGAGAAAAATTCCAGTATTCTTTACCGACGCATACCGCATGATAATTGCATTCAAGTTCAAACTCTGAGTATTATGAAGAGTAAAGGATTGCACCACACTTCACATGTAAAACCGCTTACTGAGAGATAATCTGTTTTTTAACTTAGTCTTTGCCATAAAATTTTTCACTTCACATTTCTAGTATGCTTTGTCAGACTTAGAATCTGTTAACATGCAACAATGTTTGAAGTTAAATATCCAGTCAAGAACCAAGAGAACTTATTTAAACAGAAATTGCGAATGCATTGTTATAGTGAACAGACGACACAGTGTTATTGTGTGTGTGCATTCTTGCTTGTTTGTTGCACGATTACGTAACGACTATAAGGCTCACATACT
Source organism: Schistocerca nitens (assembly GCF_023898315.1). NCBI lineage: Eukaryota > Metazoa > Arthropoda > Insecta > Orthoptera > Acrididae > Schistocerca > Schistocerca nitens. The sequence continues at coordinate 863,681,583 of NC_064614.1, forward strand.
TAGAACATTTACCAGTACTGCTAATGAGATTTTAATGCAACATTTTGGTTTATTTGAAAATACATTCTAAATTCAAAGTGCTTTCTGAGAGATACCAGATGACACAGTGGTTAGTTTATTTGACAGCTACACGACTATATCACGACGCTACTAATGTGTGACACAATTTACATTGTTGCTTTTGCGGTGTATCTGTTTTATATCTGCACAATTTTTCTGAATTCTTCTGGAAAGTAAAACATGTTTTAGTAGTAACTTTTGTGGTATAGCTACAAGGAGACAGCCTTTTCTGTAGCACAACAATACGTTACAGCGCAATACTTTCTTCATCACGGTAATAAGTGTAATAACTAAGATATCTATACGCAAAGCATTTCACTTTTGTTTATCATGAAGTAAGTACATTGACTTCTGCAGAACTTGGCTTTCGGAGGACGATAACAACGTCACTTCCACAGAGATTATGTTGCAACAAGACACACAGTTTAGCGCTATGGTACACGTATTTGAGTGATTAATTTTGTACGTAAACCATTTATTTTTAAAGATTTTTGAATTACAAAGAAAGTTTTCCGTGATACATTTCATTCCATTGCTGTAATCTGTATAATTACATTAATCCTCAGGGGGGTACACGCTTACTTTGTGTACCATGTGTTTGGCAAGCACAAGGAGCCCTGGCTAATATGGTATTTGCTTATACAACTTTACACAACAGTACCATATTTCTCTAACACATAAATTACACAGCTATCTGATCATTTAACTGAGAGATAAACTTTTTTTTACTACATCGGTGACACATGTTTACGCAATTACACAGTTGGGTAACTTCACACTTACGAAATTGTATTTTGTCTGTACTTTGTGAACTGTTCATATTTTTTCGGAACCATTGTGATACTATGAGAGCTTCGAATGATGTATTTGGTAAGGGAGCATGATTTTAAAGTACGTTTGAGGTAGATGACACTATTGAAATGAGCAGAGAATATTTTTTTAGGATTTGAAATTATTGCAGAAAGCTACGACGATTTTGAGAGTTGACTGAGGTGTTATGATGTTATTTTTACGACGACGATGTGTATTATGCTGCTGAGGTATGTTTATGATCAATAAGCTGATGCTATATGAGGAATTTGATTATGCTATGTATTAATTATGATGAAATATTGAAGTGTCGTCGCAAGATTGACGTGTCGACGAATATATATATATGTGTAATAAGGTAAGGCGTAATGAGTAGTGGTTAGGGACTCTGACTTGTGAAGAAGTATGTTGGAAACCAAGAATCGTACTTTAAGAGTTATGAAATGTGTGTAAATGCGTGACTGTATCACAATGCTGATGAATATTTTTTTTTGACACTTATATTTATAGGATTTTGTTTCTACAGATTTGCAACGCTAATTCTTGACCTGTGAAATATTTTTTTATGAGACTGTCACTGTAGCGGAAACTGCTGTCGTAAATATTTCCGTAAGAAAGTTAAGTGACCACCTGCACGTACTGCGCCGTGGGCACCCAGATGGGCGACAGTCGCCTGGAAAGAAGTCATTAGTGTGTGCCAGAGGTGCAGGTGGAGAAGAAAAAAAAAAGGGGGAGGCCATTATCCTCGCTATTGACGTTCCTTTGTAGAGAGCATCGCAAAAACGACACAGTCGAAATTGAAAACATATGGTTACACTGTGGAGCTCTTAATTTATGATATTTACTAAAATGCCTAATGAAACGATGAGAAACATTTCACGGCTATTGTCTTGCTAATTGAGAGAAATGCCATATGGCTTGCTTTATGTATTTATTAACTCATTTTGTTTAATATCTAGTTTCTAGCTGCACTGCAGCATTGGTAAAAATAAAATTTTATAGATGTATTAATATAAATATTTTCTGATCGAGTAAATAATAATTTTTTTCAAAAAAATGAGGGAGCACAAAAAGACATTTACCTTCACAGGAACTGCATTCATAATTTTCTTTTCAAGTACTTGGTAATTTTTTGTAGAATTAGTTTTTGTGGTGCACCACTTTAATTGCATAGACATTAAGATGTGAATAGACATTTCCCTTATCTGTCTTGTTGCCTTTAGTGTAATTTTTTTTCTGCTTGAGCTTTGTCATGTTTAGATATAAGCTGCTGTTTGCCAGGCATATTGTTACTGAATTTGACTTTGTGTTACTCTGCTAAGCCAGTTTACTACTGATTTATTTTTCTTGTTTGCTGCTCATTGCCTTATATTAGTCGTAATATTGCAATTGATTTGCCAATTTATATTATTTTTGTCATTGGTGTTTGTGTTAATTGTTCTGTGCTGCTGCATTGCCTCGTCCCTTAGTTTAGCATCTGAGCTCAGTAGATTTAAGTTAGCTTAAGAGGGGGTACACTATAGAAGAGAATGAGTTGCGATGAATTGGAAGAAATGCATTGAGAAGTTATACGAAAAACGTAAAGAAAGCGGGTATAGGTAGGATTTTCTTGAAAATAAATAATGAGGTAAGAAATATGTGAACATATAAATACAGAAAGCATGCTTGGATAGGATTTTTTTGGTGAAAACAAATGTTGAAATAAGATGAAAGATTTATGGAATGAAGTTTTGGGTTGAACTGCAGTACCAAATGTTACACTGAAAACAAACCCTGCCCTTTCCTCCTGTGTTATTCTGGTATGTGTTTATGTACCCTTGTGTATTTGTCTTTTTCCTGTCTTTATGTGTTTAGCTAATAAGATTTATGTTGTAGAATTTTTCAAATACTATGTTATTTTCTTTGTAAAGATGTTTAGACATTATTTATTCTGTTCTGTTTTAATGCTCATGTGTGAAATTAATGTTTCGAAAACTATTCTCATTATTTTATATATTCACTTAGGTCATAATTCCTGTAACACTGATGTATATGTTATTTCGATTCTTTTGTAAAGCCTGTATTACAAATGTTCTCTGTATTGTTATGTTCCTTAATGACGCATTTTGTACCTTTGTAATTGTATTCTTATGTTACAAAATTGTAATTGACACCAGGTCATCAAATTACTAACTTGTAAGTTACATTTCACTGCACACGTTTCTGTTGGTCATAGTATATGGACATTATGTGAGAAGTAGGGACTGTTAGTGTTTGCACGTGTGTTAATAATTCAGCAAGGGACTGGATAACAGCATTGCTGGTTCTAAGGACATTTCAAAAAAAAAAAATTTGTGAGTGCACAAGTGGTGGTTTATGGACTTGCTATATTGTTTGCAAGACTCTTCGATGGTGATTGTGCACCTGCACAGTCGCAACAGATGGCTGCTGGCCATCTCTACAAGGACTACAGTGGGTCTGCATCTTTGATGACCCACCAGTACCATTATTTCTACAAGGACTGCAGTGGGTCTGCACCTCTGGTGGCCCACCAATACCGTAATCTCTACCAGGACTGCAGTGGGTCTGCTCTGTGATGACCTACCAAACGATTTTCTTCAAAACTTCGATTGACTCCGCTGTGTGTTTGCTCTGTTGTGGCCCATTACCTGTCAGCATGTCAAGAGTCAGCACTGTCTTTCCGTTGGAAGGACAACACTACTTCTTCAATACTGCATGGAAATCCACTACTTCTGTGTGCAATTTCTTTTACTAATGAGACTTTGTGAAAAAAACTGTAATTACTATTATGATGAATGATCAGGACTATCTTTATGGACTTGAGAAAATTTTAGCTTTTGACCAACATTGTATCAATAAGTGTGTACATTTGATTTCTTTGTTATTGTAATTACGATTATGAAAAATTTTAACAAATATGTATTGCCCAGTGCCCAAAACAATTTGTAAAATTTTTTGTGGGGAGCATGGGGGCTATGTAAGTAGGCTGTTTAGGTTTTTTTATTGGTAACGCCACCTCTGTATGAAAATCACTGGCTGTGCTGTGTGCAGTCTGTGGCTGCTTTGCATTGTTGTAATACTCGCCATTGTAGTGTTAGGCAGTTGGCTGTGAACAGCGCGTAGCGTTGCGCAGTTGGAGGTGAGCCGCCAGCAGTGGTGGATGTGGGGAGAGAGATGGCGGAGTTTTGAAATTTGTCTTGAACTGCTATATATATATTATGACTATTGAGGTAAATACATTGGTTGTTCTCTATCAAAATCTTTCATTTGCTAACTATGCCTATCAGTAGTTAGTGCCTTCAGTACTTTAAATCTTTTATTTAGCTGGCAGTAGTGGCGCTCACTGTATTGCAGTAGCTTGAGTAGCGAAGATTTTTGTGAGGTAAGTGATTTGTGAAAGGTATAGTTTAATGTTAGTCAAGGCCCATTCTTTTGTAGGGATTATTGAAAGTCAGATTGCGTTGCGCTAAAAAAAATATTGTGTGTCAGTTTAAGCACAGTCGTGTATAAATGTTTTTAAGGGGACGTTTCAGTATGATTTTGTCAATGTGTAATGTTTTTAAATTTTATGTAAAAACTGAATGCCTACGCCTTTCCTGTCGTTTCGCCAGTTTCTGGCAGGATCGCACCAGAATGGGAAGGTAAATTACATTTCTGGCAAAGCTAATACAGGCTCCAGCTCAAACGAATAAAATGATGAAACAAACGAAGACTAAAACTTAATGAAGCGATGTAAGTTTTTAAAACTTCCTACAAAGAGTTGACAATATTTTAAAAATTTAGAGAGCATTATAATGTTCCCCAAAGTGTTAGTGGATTTCGTGACTGTATGTTTTCGCGCAATAGCGCTGAGATGATTTTATCACTGAAAAAAAAAAAGACACTGTGATTACAACGAAATTAATGTTTCTGTAATTATATTATCTACGTAATTTAAGCGAACAGTGACTCTCAAACTTTTGTTCTCTCTCTTCTAGGTCAGCCATCGTCTGATATGGTCATAAAAATATTACGTGGTTTATGTTACATAGAGGATTTGTTGTTTGTGCTCATTTTGCACAATCATAACTATTTAGTTTCATTGTGTTCGTTATTACGACTAACCGTACCTTTTTTCCTCAGCTTTCTTCATGAATTTGATAATTAAATGTGGCTTACTTTGTGTGTGGATGTCTGTTAGTGAATGATCACGCATTAATGGCACCAGTAAGTGCAATACATATGGTTAGCTTTCGGAATAGAACCTGCATCTAAAGTTTCACTTTTCACAAAACAAGGTCTCATAGCCTTTAGATGTAAATCAAGTCCCAAAATTATGTTCGCCAACGGACAAGCCCGCTAGAGGAGCTTAACTACAAAAAAAAAAAAAAATCAAGAATCATGATGGTGGTAACTAAAATCCAATTTCAATATTTAAAAAATATTTTTACATGATTTTTGAAATACGTTGTTTTTCTGGATTTAATTGAAGATTCAGTTACCCAGAGACAGAATAATACAAGTTTAAATAATTTCGAAACACAATAAATAATAAAAAAGCAACCATTAAAAGCGCTTCTAAAAGGGGTTGCTGACCAATGGCAAGAGGGACAACAAACGCGCTGGGCGATACATCGAGAGGAGCAGGTAGCGGTGCAGCGTTGCTTCTGACAGAGAAATTCTTTAGAAAACTGCATTGGGGAATTTACAGACAGATACAAACAGACCAGCGGTGCAGTTGATCACGTGAGACGCCCGTGGTGCACTCATGATGTATGCGTGTAACTTTTAGGCGTCAGGATCGGGCATAAAATATCCGACTGCCTGAAATAAACTCAGAAGGAGTAGAAGTGGCGATATTCCGATGCAATTTAAAGGTAGGCCCTTTGCGATTGATGGGATAGTTCCCGCAAGATGAAAAGAACACTCCAATTGGTCTGAAAAAACCGTGAAGTGAAGCACGAAATGACACAGGTGGGGGACAGTTTTCTACGAAAGACACAATACCGAAAACTTCGGGGACTCTCCTTTGAACCAGCGTCAAGTGTAGAACAGGGCGCATGTCGCTCTGAATGACGCCAAAAGAGGAATTTTGGGTGAACACTGCGTTCATTTTGGCTGACATTCAGCCAGAAATTAGCTGAAGAGTCGTTGATCTCCGATAGCGCAAAAACGAAACAGCCATGTTGTTAATTGTTCTTGCAAGAACTGAGAGGGCATTGAGGTATACAAGCTGCACCATCTATGCACGTGTATATCACCATATTTTGCAGACTAGGAATGAGTGCATGTTTTCTCACCTAACAAGAAACATAGGACAGTTCCATCTGATAAAATCAGTAAAGATTTTGGTTAGCTTTTTATTGATTTTCAGAAGGCTAGAGCAGCCATGAAGCCAACAGTACACCGCAGTTAAAGGTAAATGCCGCTGGCAGAGGCATAAATTTATTGTTTCACCAGCTTGTATACACTGTGAACTCGAGTAACCTTGAGTAATCTTTTGCTAATCTTGTCACAAAAGCTAACCATCCTCCACAGACTTGATTGTCATCCTAAATAGTACCGAACTTAGAACCGGAATCGGATGATTCATCGTAATATTGGCCAACTTCACGGTGTATAACTAAGAAAAATCTTGTAGAGAATCTTCTACTTAAATTTGATATTGTTGTGGTCAGAGTTATGTCTGCTAAACAGGACGTAATGCGTTATCTTGACAACTGTCCCGGCATTGTCATGTCACAATCTATATTAATTCATGTACTTCTTTGACAATAATTCCGAAATTAAACTAACTGTGTACAGCTAAACACTGATGTGTTCTGTCATAGAATAGAGGTCCACTCCTAACCCCATTAATTTATTTTAGTGACGCTAACTCACTCACAGGGTGTTCTTGCTAATATTTGACAAACCTGAAAGGGAGTGGAGTGGCAGAAAGGTGTAGCAGCAAAAAAGAGTAACGCAAAAAATAATATGCATATTAAGTTTGAAAAAGCTACGGTCTCCATTCTGCAAAGTAGTGTAATAGATAACAAGACCTACTGCACACTTGATGAGTGCAATGAACACATGAAACTCGTAAAACGATCTAAGGAAACGCTGAAAAGAACTGGAGCCAAGATAATCATAAAAGGTTATACATGCCTACGGAAATATGATATGATAACAGTCAATAAAAGAGAGAAACTTATGAGACCAATCGAAACGAATACCAATAATGTACTTCATTATGTAAAAAAATGATGAATTATTTTATATTCTTGATGCAACACATGCGTCAACAGGCCATGGCGGAAGAATTAAAATGGCATCTGAACCAAGGAAAAAGGAATTACCATCATGAAGGAAAGTACTATGATATATTTACGTTTTTGTGTGCACTGCCAAAAGAAGTCAAGGATCAGTAAGCAAATCCATTCTGTATCCAGCTTTTAACTGTCGTGTGCAGGTTGCTCTGACTGATATGTAATCGCAAAGCTACAGTGATTTTCGATTATAATGGATTATCAACATCGTTTGACAAAATTCATGATTTTGAAATGAATGCAGTTTAAGAGTGCAGAAGAAGTAGCCATTAACTTTATAGATATTTATACAACTTTCGGAGTTCCTGTAATCTTGCGTTCCAATAACGGATGCTGGCGGAAACACGAGAGTCGCCAAAAGGGGAATAAATTAGAGTAAGGGAAACAGCTTCGGAGGACAGAACATCAGGCTCACAGGGTCATAGGAGATGTTATTAGAAAAATCAGTGCAAACGTTTTATCTAATTCTAAGTGTCAAGAGGGTTTGTGTTACGAAACAATTACATGGAAGTGCCATGGATGTTTGTGTTAAAGCTGTATACTGTTAAAACAGCCCATATACCTAAAACAGGAAGCGTCGTGACTGGAAGTTTTGGGAACAAATACAATATTTTGGGCAAAACCTTTCGGTAGTTCTTTATTTTACCAACACTAGCCTATATCAGTTAACCATTAGCGTCATTGTCCAGCCAATGTGTTACGAAATTTGAATCTCACATGAAATATACAAAACCTAAGTTAACTGGTCAGTTAGATAAATACTCGGCCATTAACATTGTTCCATAGACGCTTAGAAGAGTAATGGGATAACGTTATTTGCCACTAACATACTTGACTATACCTTATCCGCTTTCACACGGGATGGACAAAAAGTAAAGGTAAGGTTTTCCATGTTGTTAGGTCGCGTTATGTTCCTCTACAGTTTCTTCTTGCACAGTTGAGTTCCTATCCCTCTTCTGAGATACTCTTCAGACCTTCAGAGGAATAGAAAGGTCGACTGTATAAGAAGAGATTATAGAGGAGCGTTACGCGTCCTGACAACCTGGAAGAGTTTATCTTCTATGACAACGGACGTGAAACCCTGCAAACTTACATAGACATTTCTAGTCGGAGCATGAAATGTTATTAGCCACTGTGTACACCATACAGAGACACACCTATGCCTTTTCTCAAAATTTTATCACAGGTAATTTTATTGCTACCGACACATTACAAGACCTTTCTGTAGACATTTTCTTGAGTGATCTTGACAGTTTGCTTTATTACAAACGTTACAGGAAATGTCGATTCGGAAAAGAGCGGGAGCTCACCATTGTGAGTCGTGGTGTACTTAAAGTGAAGTGTATGTAGTAGACAATTCGCGGTTTTGTTATACAGCAAGACGTGACTCGAATACTTCCTACATTGGGACCGAGTGAGACGGCGTGCGCATAATTTTAGCACCGTGGGCACATAGTCTATTAGATACCCTTTCAGCATCCGGATTTAACTTTTCTGTTGTTTCCCTAAATCGATCGAGATAAACGAGGTGACTGTTCCATTAAAAAGGGCGCGTTCGCATAAATTTCCCACACTTTTCCAATCACAGCTTGTGGTCCTTCACTGGTGACCATTCCCTTGGCGAAACATTAAGCTGTAATCAGCATTTCTTCAGCGTACTCAATTGACAACGCGCAATGGAACTCCTACCAACGAACCGATACACGAAGATCAACATGGACGTTATAGGGACACTAGAATGGACTACATTGAGTAGCAAATAATGAAGGAATCTCATTGTTGAAGTAGTTTAATTAATGCACTAAAATTACAGGTCGTAAACGTAATCCCAAATAATGCCACTACATAAACGATTTGGGAGACAATCTGAGCAGCCGTCTTACGTTGTTTGTAGATGACGCTGTCATTTGTCGACTAGAAAAGTCTTCAGAGAATCAAAACAAATTGCAATACGATTTACAAAATATATCTGTATGTTGTGAAAATTGGCAATTGACCCTAAATAACGAAAAGTGCGACGTCATCCAAAAGAGTGCTGAAAAGAATCCGTTGAACCTCGGTTACACGACAAATCAGTAAAATCTGAAGCCCGTAAATTCAGTTACAGAATTACAATTAAGAACAACGTAAACTGGAAGGAACACATAGAAAATGTTGTGGGGAAGGCTAACCATAGACTGCGTTTCATTGGCAGGACCCTTAGAAAATGTAACAGATCTACTAAGGAGACTGCCTACACTACGCTTGTCCGTCCTCTTTTAGGATACAGCAGCGCTCTGTGGGATCCTTACCAGATAGGACTGACAGAGCACATCGAAAATTTTCAAAGAAGGGCAGCACCTTTTGTATTATCGCAAAACAGGGGAGAGAGTGTCTCTGAAATGATATACGATTTGGGATGGACGTCATTAAAACAAAGGCGTTTTTCATTGAGGAGCAATCTCCTCATGAAATACCAATCACCAACTTTCTCCTCTGAATGCGAAAATATTTTGTTGACGCCAACCTACATAGGGAGGAAGGATCATCATGATAAAGTAAGGGAAATCAGAGCTCGTACGGAAAGATACAGATGTTCGTTCTTTCCGCGTGCTATACGAGATTGGAATAATTGAGAATTGTGAAGGTGTTTCGATGAACCCTCTGCCAGACACTTAAATGTTATTTGCAGAATATGCTTGTAGATGTAGATGAAAGACCGCAAACCGTCTCACGCTTTCATCGTAAATATATCTCTAAGTGGAGTTTCCAGAACTCCTGAAGATAGACGTTGACTGTGTTTTTGTATCACAAACACAGTCCCTTCGATGTTCAGAGATGTCACTAAACCCCCTCAAAGATGTAAACAACCATGCATGAGAAACTCCTATTAGACGGAGAGGGTCCGACAACCGATCAGTTCCAGTCATTCCACCTGGAAGGAGGTACACGGCTCATGTTGTCTGTAGTTCAACCATGCCTCTCAACAAGATAAGTGCCCAGGCGTCGCGGAGTGAACCAAAGCGATGTTTTTCGGACATGGAGGAGATACAGAGAGACAGGAACTGTCGATGACATGCCTCGCTCAGGCCGCCCAAGGGCTACTACTGCAGTGGATGACAGCTACCTACGGATTATGGCTCGGAGGAAACCTGACAGCAACGCCACCATGTTGAATAATGCTTTTCGTGTAGCCACAGGACCTCTTGTTATGACTCAAACTGTGCGCAATAGGCTGTATGATGAGCAACTTCACTCCCGTCGCCCATTGTGAGGTCCATGTTTGCAAACACGACACCATGCAGCGCGGTACAGATAGTCCATGCAACATGCCGAATCGACCGCTCAGGATTGGCATCACGTTCTCTTCACCGATCAATGTCGCATGTTTGGAGGCAACCTGGTCAGGCTGAACGCCTTAGACACACTCTCCAGCGACGGCAGCAAGGTGGAGGTTCCCTGCTGTTTTGGGGTGGCATTATGTGGGGTCGACGTACACCGCTGGTGGTCATGGAGGGTGTCGTAGTGGCTGTACGATACGTGACTGCCATTCTCCGATCGATAGTGCAACGATATCGGCAGCATATTGGCTAGGCATTGATCTTCATGGACGAAAATTCGCGCCCCCACTGTGCACATCCTTCAGCATAACGACATCGCTCGACTAGATTGGTCAGCATTTTCCCCAGACATGAACCCTATGGAACATGCCTGGGATCGATTGAAAAGGGCTGTTTGTGGACGATGTGGCTCACCAACGACTCTGAGGGATCAACGTCGAAACGCCGTTGGGGAGTGGGACAACATGGACCAACAATGCCTTGATGAACTTGTGGATAGTATGCCACGACGAATACACATATGCATCAGTGCAACAGGACGTGCTACTGGGTATTAGAGGTATCGCTGTGTACAGCAATGTGGACCTCTGAAGGTCTCGCTGTATGGCGGTACAAGATGCAATGTGTGGTTTTCATGAGCAATAAAAAGGGCGGAAATGATGTTTAAGTTGATCTCTATTCCAATTTTCTGTATAGGTACCGGAACTATCGGAACCGAGGTGCTGCAAAACTTTTTTTTTTATGTGTGTATATTTCTAGATTTTCAGTAGGCTTTTGAGACCATTCCATACAAGGGCCGGGCGGAGTGGCCGTGCGGATCTAGGCGCTACAGTCTGGAGCCGAGCGACCGCTACGGTCGCAGGTTCGAATCCTGCCTCGGGCATGGATGTGTGTGATGTCCTTAGGTTAGTTAGGTTTAATTAGTTCTAAGTTCTAGGCGACTGATGACCTCAGAAGTTAAGTCGCATAGTGCTCAGAGCCATTTGAACCAACCATCCATAAAAGGGAGTTCTCTTCAAATGAAGTATCTCCGTTATTCTGCTGTCAGAAATGTCACAGTTGTAGTAACTTACGGAAGATCATCGAGTAAACCAGAAGTGATATCCATGAAACGTATTCGCAGTTGCGAATACGGAGCTCAGTAGGAAAGGGAAGGGAAAACTCTCTGGGTTGATTGCAGAAAACTTAAGGGGGGACATTGGCACAAGTGGTAAAATACCAGTGGTCACATGTGTCAGAGGGATGCCTTTTTTAGGCTAGGGAAGAGGGAAAGAAAACGAGTTTTAAGAGAGATTGGCAGACACACTCAGTTTGAGAAAACATGAACAGGAGTCAGATTTTATCATACAGCCTCCATTTAAACAGTGTTTAACAGAAAGTAATCAGAAACTGCCAGTTCATCTTCGCCAAAGCAGTTACAATCCCATTAGTAAGCAGTATCAGTTATCTTTATTACACCAGAACATTCCGGGACTTAGAAATAAAGTTGATGAACTACTCATTTGTATCGATGAAATGAATTCATCTAACCAAATTGACATAATCTGCCTCTCTGAACATCAAGTGACCACTGATATAGATATGTTAGACATTTCAGGATTTAAGCTAGCTTCCTACTTCTGCAGAGTAGATATGGATGGAGGAGGAGTTGCCAAATTTATCAAAAACTGCCATAAATTCAAGAACATTGACATTAATAAATTCTGTTTAGAGCAGCATCTAGAAGCATGTGCAACAGAAGTAGAGTTCCATAACAAATCCTATATAATAATAACTATTTACTGAGCACCTGCAGGAAATTATAATCTATTCTTAGATCATCTAGAAGCTCTTTTGGGTTATTTAACAGGAAGAAACAAAGAAATTTTGATTGCTGGTGACTTTAATACAGATTTTCTAATGCAATCTTCCAGTAAACATTCACTGCAGTTAGTAATGTTGTCTTTCAATCTAACTCACACTGTAAACTTTCCAACTAGGATCACTAAATCCTCAGGAACAGCCATTGATAACATTTTTATAGACAAATCAAAGGAACAAAATCATATCATAAAAACTGTTATAAATGGGCTATCAGATCATGACATGCAGCTCCTTGTTTTAGATGTAAATTCTAAGCAGATTATCAAGATTGCTAAATCTGAGTACACGAGAGTAGTCAATCAACCAAAAATTGAGTGTTTTAGAAAACTGCTCAAAGATATGAACTGGAAAGATGTTTATAGTGCTCATGACATGAATGAAAAATATAACACATTCATGAACAATGTCAGTACCATGTTTGAAAACTGTGTTCCTCTAAAAGTTACTCAAATTAAACAAAAGTCTATAATAAAACCATGGATTACACAAGGAATAAAGATTTCCTGTAAGACAAAAAGGAAAATGTATCTGTCGACCAAGAATAGCTCCAATGCTGATGATTTAGCTAAATACAAGGAATACTGTAAAACAGTAAAAAAAGTAATTCAGATGTCTAAACAAATGCACTACGAGAAGAAGATAGCAATGTCAGGGAACAAAATAAAAACAATATGGGATATAGTGAAAGAGCAGACTGGTAGAACCAGAAAGGAACAGGAGCAAATAGCACTAAGGGTAGATGACACATTAGTAACTGATGGGCATAGTGTGGCAAATCTATTTAACAAGTACTTTATATCCGTTACTGATAGAATGGGACTTTCAGGATCAGTAAATAATGCCCTTGAGTATCTGAAACTAGCCTTCAAAAATAGCTTCAAGTACATGAATATATCACTCACTTCACCAAAAGAAATAAAGTCTATAATAAAATCTTTAAAAACAAAGCATTCTAGTAGGTACGATGAAATATCAACAAAGTTAATTAAGGCATGTTCTTGTGAGTTTAGTACAATTCTAAGTTACTTGTGTAACCAGTCAATTATAACTGGGACATTTCCTGACTGGCTAAAATATGCAGATGTTAAGCCTCTATTCAAGAAAGGGGATAGGAGATACCATCAAACTACAGACCGATTTGACTTTTGCCAGCATTCTCAAAAATTTTAGAAAAAGTAATGTACAGGCAGCTGCTCAGCCATCTGACCACAAATATCATACACTCCTGGAAATGGAAAAAAGAACACATTGACACCGGTGTGTCAGACCCACCATACTTGCTCCGGACACTGCGAGAGGGCTGTACAAGCAATGATCACACGCACGGCACAGCGGACACACCAGGAACCGCGGTGTTGGCCGTCGAATGGCGCTAGCTGCGCAGCATTTGTGCACCGCCGCCGTCAGTGTCAGCCAGTTTGCCGTGGCATACGGAGCTCCATCGCAGTCTTTAACACTGGTAGCATGCCGCGACAGCGTGGACGTGAACCGTATGTGCAGTTGACGGACTTTGAGCGAGGGCGTATAGTGGGCATGCGGGAGGCCGGGTGGACGTACCGCCGAATTGCTCAACACGTGGGGCGCGAGGTCTCCACAGTACATCGATGTTGTCGCCAGTGGTCGGCGGAAGGTGCACGTGCCCGTCGACCTGGGACCGGACCGCAGCGACGCACGGATGCACGCCAAGACCGTAGGATCCTACGCAGTGCCGTAGGGGACCGCACCGCCACTTCCCAGCAAATTAGGGACACTGTTGCTCCTGGGGTATTGGCGAGGACCATTCGCAACCGTCTCCATGAAGCTGGGCTACGGTCCCGCACACCGTTAGGCCGTCTTCCGCTCACGCCCCAACATCGTGCAGCCCGCCTCCAGTGGTGTCGCGACAGGCGTGAATGGAGGGACGAATGGAGACGTGTCGTCTTCAGCGATGAGAGTCGCTTCTGCCTTGGTGCCAATGATGGTCGTATGCGTGTTTGGCGCCGTGCAGGTGAGCGCCACAATCAGGACTGCATACGACCGAGGCACACAGGGCCAACACCCGGCATCATGGTGTGGGGAGCGATCTCCTACACTGGCCATACACCACTGGTGATCGTCGAGGGGACACTGAATAGTGCACGGTACATCCAAACCGTCATCGAACCCATCGTTCTACCATTCCTAGACCGGCAAGGAAACTTGCTGTTCCAACAGGACAATGCACGTCCGCATGTATCCCGTGCCACCCAACGTGCTCTAGAAGGTGTAAGTCAACTACCCTGGCCAGCAAGATCTCCGGATCTGTCCCCCATTGAGCATGTTTGGGACTGGATGAAGCGTCGTTTCACGCGGTCTGCACGTCCAGCACGAACGCTGGTCCAACTGAGGCGCCAGGTGGAAATGGCATGGCAAGCCGTTCCACAGGACTACATCCAGCATCTCTACGATCGTCTCCATGGGAGAATAGCAGCCTGCATTGCTGCGAAAGGTGGATATACACTGTACTAGTGCCGGCATTGTGCATGCTCTGTTGCCTGTGTCTATGTGCCTGTGGTTCTGTCAGTGTGATCATGTGATGTATCTGACCCCAGGAATGTGTCAATAAAGTTTCCCCTTCCTGGGACAATGAATTCACGTTGTTCTTATTTCAATTTCCAGGAGTGTATTATCAAGAACACAGTTTGGATTTCTGAAGGGTTCTGATATCGAGAAGGCTATTTACACCTACAGTGGAAATGTACTTAATTCATTAAATAACAAATTACAAGCAGCAGGTATTTTCTGTGATTTGTCAAAGGCATTTGATATGTGTGAACCACAACATCCTTTTAAGTAAATTAGAATTCTATGGTGTCACGGGCAGTGCTGCAAAATGGTTCAAGTCATACCTCACTAACAGGAAACAAAGGGTGTCAGTGCAACGGACTAGTGAATTAAGTCATCAGTCATCATCAGAATGGGAAGAAATTACATGTGGTGTCCCACAAGGATCCATCTTAGGGCCATTGCTTTTTCTTGTGTACATTAATGATCTCTCATCAGTTACACTGCCAGAAGCAGAGTTCGTTTGCAGATGACACAAGTATTGCAATAAATAGTATGTCAAGTGTACTTCTAGAAAGATCTGCTAATGACATTTTCATGGATATTAATAAATGGTTTAAAGCCAACTCACTGACATTAAACTTCGAAAAGACTCACTATATGCAATTTAGAACCTGTAAGAGGTTTCCACCCAGCATATGCATAAAATACGAAGAAGAGCAGATAGAAGAGGCTGACAGTCTTAAATTCCTGGGATTACAACTTGATAATAAATTCAGTTGGGAAGAGCACACCACAGAACTGCAGAAACGCCTTAACAAATCTGTATTTGCAATTCGAGTCTTAGCAGACATAGGCGACATAAAAATGAAAAAGCTTGCATACTTTGCCTACTTTCATTCCATAATGTCATATGGTATAATATTTTGGGGTAACTCTTCAAGTCAAACAAAAGTTTTCAGAGTCCAAAAGCGTGTAATACGTATTATTTGTGGAGTAAATTCACGGACGTCCTGTAGAAACCTCTTCAAAGAACTGGGTATACTAACTACTGCCTCTCAGTATATTTACTCATTAATGAAATTTGTCCTAAATAATATATCTCTTTTTCAAACAAACAGCTCAGTTCATACACACAATACCAGGAACAAAAATGATCTGCACAAGGACTTAAAAGCACTTACTTTAGTTCAAAAAGGGGTCCACTACTCAGGAACACTCATCTTCAATAATTTGCCAGTAAACATAAAAAATTTAGTTACAAATAAAGATCAGTTTAAAAGGAGCCTGAAAGACTTACTAGTGGCCAACTCCTTCTACTCCATTGACGAATTTTTTAATAGAAACAAATGATGTATTGTATATATTCATACTATTAGTATTGTTATTTCAGCTTTAAAAAAAATTGACATGTTCCACATCCACGAGGATCTCCTCAGCACGGATCTGGAACTCGAACCTGGATTTCCCTCTTTACGCGGACCGTTGGCTTAATTGTTTGGGTATCCGTGCATTACTCAAAGCCAGACCCAAACTTCCATTATCTCGTCGTTCCTGCTTCAGAAACCGTATTCGTACACACATTATGTAATTCCCGTATAGGGGAGGAAATTTGAAATGAAAGTCTTTGCTGGTATTGACGGATAAATACGATATTACAGCGCCCGTATGCTTAAGGAGAAGAATTTAATGTTCCCACGGACATGCATGCATACTCTAAGGAACATTGCATCGATCTTCTTAACAATCTGCAGTATCGTAGAAGTGATAGCTGACGTTCCTCAGTGAAGTGTTATAGGCCCCTTGCTGTTCCTAATCTATAGAAACCATTTTGCAGATAATCTGAGCAGCCCTCTCAGAGATTTTGCACTTGATGCTGCCATGTACCCCTTCGTAAAGTCATCTGATGATTTGAACCAACTACGAAATGATTTAGACGTTACACCTGTACAATGCGAAAAGGGGTAATTGGCTCTAAATAATGAAAAGTTTAAAGTTATCCACATAAGTACTGAAAGGAATCCGCTAAATTTCGGTTACTTGATAAAACAAATCTAAAGGCTGTAAATTCAGCTAAATACTTGGGAATTACAATTACGAACAACTTAAATTTTAATATCCCATAGATAATGTTGTGGGAGAAGCTTACCAAAGACGGTGATTTCTTGGCAGGCCACTTAGAAGGTGCAAAAGACCTACTAAAGAGGAATCAGAGCTCGCAGGGATAAAGTTAAGTGTTCGTCAACCCCGCTCGGTGTTCTAAAGTGGAACGGTACCAAAATAGCTTGAATGTGGTTCGATGAACACTCTTTATATTCTCACATTTCTTTTCGCATTTTAGCACGTTCTCTAACAGCTGTATACATTACTAGGTTCCAAATGATAAGATACTGTATCCTTCTGTACACAGTGGGATACCGCAGTGTAGAGCACACGACCGTCCCTAGTCTCATATCAACTACTTATAGAGCAGCCGTCAAATTCTGAAGTGTGCCCTTTTTGCGAGGTCTCCGTGAATTTCTGAAGAAGATAACGCAAGACCACATCTTGCCCGTGCTATTTTGACCCACTTCGATACAGTGTGTGTTTGACGCCGTGACCAGCAAGTTCTGCAAATCTCTTACTCACTGACAATATCTGGTCGTGAACTGCCTATGGCTTGACTCACTACCTCTCGTCGTCTGGTGCGACTGAAGAATTCTAGCACCGAGATAAAGCAACATGCTCAATGCCGCTCTCTGCCAAGTCGGGTTGGAGCTATTGATTCATCCAGAAATGGTAGCTACTAAATTTCGCACCCTGTGTACCGCCAAATCACCTAAAATTTCTCATTCGAAAAAACATATTTATTGACAAACATCATTTGAGTTGCAGTCAAGTCTTCAAAGAAAGCACTTGACAATTCGCGACATCAAGAAATATCAGTACGCAAACATCAATAATTTTTGAGAGATGCACGTGGGGCCTGAAGATGGCATACTGAATTGCCGAAACTGGTAGCGAAAATAAAATGAAATAACTTCCGAATCTGCACGGCTGTTAGGTGAATTTCTTTATTAAATATTTGACCGGCTGCTACTCCACTTCAATAATGGATCAATATAGATTAAATATTAGTAATGTTCCTCAAAAAATTAAAATAAATAAGAAGTCTAAAGCAGACTGTTTTAAATATATAGGAGACTAGTTATCAAACACCTTAAATGAGGACAGCAGCAAAGACTAGAACATATAAAATGGAGAAAGCCTTTCAGATAACAAAAAACACACATTCTAAAAGTCATAAACATAAAGCTGGAACACTATGACGCAGTTGTCAGATCACATATACTCTATACTCTATCACATATACTCTTTATCTGACTGCGAGGGGAGAGCTTGAAAATTAGAAAAACTGAAAGAAACCTCCTACGAAAAATACTAGGACCCAGAAGAAGCAGTGAAGAAGAAGAAGAGAGATTAAGATCTAATACAGCACAATATATAAAAATTGAAAAGTTAAGAGATATAATGAGAAAAAGGAGATTAGAATTCTTTGGACACATACTCAAGATGAATGATGACAGAATAACTAAACAAATCTTTGAGATACTAAACAATTATAAATCCAAAATGACATGGCTAAGAGTAGCAGAAAGAGCTATGGAAAATGTGAGAGCCGGAGGAGATTAATGTTTAATGTCCAGTCGACAACGAGGTCGTTAGAGACGGAGCACAAGCTGGATTAGGAAGGCTGGAGAAGGAAAGCAGCCGTGTCCTTTCAAAGGAACCATCCAAACGTTTGCTATAAGCGACTTAGGAAAACCACGGAAAACCTAAATGAGGGTGGCTGGGCCCAAGTTTCAACCGTCGACCTCGTGTGAGTCAGACGTAATAAGAAACAGAATTTTTTTTTAAAGAAGCGATGGAAAAGGCAGGCTTTCGGGACAGAAAAATATCAAGAACTGGAAGAAAGTGGACGTAAGAAGAAAAGAAACAACGTGGGACCAAAGGAAACTACAGGTGAAAGAGAAGAAGAAGAAACAATGTTGGTTTATAGTACCCTCCCAAAGCGTTATTCTAAATTTAAAAAAAAAAGGGAGAAAGAGAAAACTCAGTATACGTTGCCAGATTGAACAAATAAATCAGGAAGAAACAACGGAACTGAAGAAGTAAAGTAGATCTTCACGGTCGTATTTTGTATAGTATGACTGAGCTCATATTTTAACGTCTGATGGGAATTTCGCTTTAACAGACAGATCTGTGTCACCCACATAATGTCGATTTGCGCAGCGTTGTTATCGTTAAGGCGAATTGTGATGGCGGCGTGACCTTTCTAGTGACCTTTATGCAGCTAGCTCCCGACGCAGCTTAACATTTTGCGAATGACACGAATCACAAAGGCGTGGTGGCGTCGTTTCTGAAGAGCAGAAAATAGTCAATTACTATATTGAGTTCAAACAATGAAATTGTAATTTGTGAAAGTTCTACACGATGAAAGTTTTCCAGATTATACTCGTAGCTCAAAAGTTTGTTCATAGCTGGAGCTTGGTAAGCACCGTATCACTATGATGTAATTTTTTTCCTATCCCCGCGAAATAGGTATAAATGAATAAACCTAAGTGACGCAACTTAAAAACTGTGCACTAGAAAAGTACTCTACAGACTCAAAGAAACAACCAGGCATTTGCAGTTTGAATCGAGGAGGAAAACAGATAGACCCAGTACCAAAAGGAAAGCAGTGAAACAAGGATGTAGTTTACCATCTACCCCATTTAATATCTACATCGCCGATGCTATTCGCAATTGGAGGCTTCAAACACAGATGTACGGCTCAATGATCAAGTAGTGCAAAAGAACGTTTTATGGTGACGAATCACGCTAATTTTTAGGAAATGAAATGTTGTTCGTGGCCAGCCATGAATGAAACGTGTGGAACTACTAATTTGGGCTTAGAAAAAGAGTATGTAATATATTTTTGTTAGCTGTAGTTCCAGAGATACACAATAAGAAATAATAATGCAGCGAAATGCAATACCTAACAGCATTATACGAAATTATTACAAAGGAGTCTAGGCATTAACTTGGAAATGAAACTGTGATTTAAATAAACTACATTTAACAGCTGTGCACACCAGTTTTAAAGTCTTCCCAATTTTTTTTCTCATTGACCTGGAGCAATAAGTTGCAGTTGTGACCCAAGAGAGTCTTACAAATTTCAGGACCAACGAGGATTGCTTCCTTCAGTCACGCTTCCACCAGCCGTCAAAATTTCTCGCTCATCCTTATTCATTCTGTTTACGGAGATCACCATGGGACCGAGTTTGATGTGAAAAGGAGGCAGAATGATTTTATTTCTATTTATCAGCTGACTTTGCTGGTAGCAAAGCAAAGTGTATTGGATCGAACGTTTCCTCCGTTTTGGTTTCAACACTTTCCTGCAGATTATAATCCCTTGCTGGATAGTGTCAACCTTTTTTCTTTTGAGAGACATTTGTAAAAACCAGATACCACGCAAAAAAGAGCAGTTAACTGCGTAATTAGTTGGCTCCTTCCAAATAATAGGGATGTGAAATGCCACTGGACGTTCAGTTGTATCGTTATATCGACGTAAACTGGTGCAACAGGAATTGCAGAAAACATGAGGTGCCAAGGTTTGTCTGGATCACTTAACTCCACACGAGAATGATGGTGGTAGGCTGTCTTCAATAGTGAAGTAGTACGGCGTTTATGGCTGGAAAACACCGTTATAGCAGAATGGGTAGGAATGGTCTTACGCGTTTACCTGACGTTAGAGCTTGCTTTAGCAGTCTGCTCGCGAACTTACACTGTCACAACGAACCGACTTTCTTAGTTCTACTACGGACAGCCGGCCGAAGTGGCCGTGCCGTTAAAGGCGCTGCAGTCTGGAACCGCAAGACTGCTACGGTCGCAGGTTCGAATCCTGCCTCGGACATGGATGTTTTTGATGTCCTTAGGTTAGTTCGGTTTAACTAGTTCTAAGTTCTAGGGGACTAATGACCTCAGCAGTTGAGTCCCATAGTGCTCAGAGCCATTCTACTACGGACAATCGGTGTCCCACGCTTAAGTATTTTAAAAACAATATTATGTACTATATCTCGGAAGTAGCAGAAGCATTTTAAATGTCATATTCGTTATTTACAGAGGTCCAAAAGAGAAATCGCTGTTTTCATCTCAGTCACAGTTTCATTGTTGGCCTCTAGAACCGGACACTTAACCCTATCAGGATACGACAGGTTTCCGTCTCTACCACAAGCAGATGGACCTCTGCTAGTACGAAATACTGACACACGTTTCTTTAAAAATCAAGGACAAAACGAAACATGACACAAAAATTACTACCACACGGCGTCCACCTATCTAACACTCAGAATGCACTGTGTACTACTGAACGCTGTAATCGTACACAACCCGATGACAAGATATGACGTACATTACACAGGTAAAATGGATGGCAGGCAATCGTCGATTTGTCTCCTTCCGATGTATTCTCCCCTGTCTACGTTAGAGGGGACTTCCAGATCTATAGATCGTCCATATCTACCCTAACTGTCCTAAAGGTCCCTTTTTTCACAAATTATTCCTTAATGTCACTGAGTTGTACACTACGTTCGAACAAAGTTGATTTTTTTCCGCAAGCATAATCAGTGTTTCGAATCCAAAAATGGTTCAAATGGCTCTGAGCACTATGGGTCTTAACTTCAGAGGTCATCAGTCCCCTAGACTTAGAACTACTTCAGCCTAACTAACCTAAGGACATCACACACAGCCATGCCCGAGGCAGGATTCGAACCTGCGACCGTAGCAGCAGCGCGGTTCCAGACTGAAGCGCCTAGTACCGCTCGGTCACCGCGGCCGGCGTTTCGAATCCCTTTGATTCGTTTGTTATTAGAGACCTTGAGATCGAAACTGTTCCCACACCTCCATCACAGATTGTGTAGGAGCAGCAGATTCAGTGACACGCCTTATCAGATTCACGATCTTGCCGACTCCCTTTTACCTGTCCTGTGCTGATAAACAGGAAAACGCCCAAGGCTTGTGAGAAAGTGAACCTTTGTTGTCTGCATATGTTTCAGTCACATCGTAAAATTTCGGCTCTTACAGGGCAGTGACAACGTATGTAAATGCACGAGAAGCTCTAATGCCGCTGCGAGCTGTTGCGGGATTTCTCAGTGTGACTGCAGCATGGGAACGTCGTAGGAACAGCAGATGCCAGAATGAGGTTAATCGGATAAATTGTCAGGGAATGTAGTCCATACACAAAACAGCAGTTTCGTCGATAAATGTTGCTTGTCAGTCTGGAATCCTTACCTCATACGACTGATAGAGGGAATGGACAAAATCTACATCTTTCTACATTTATACTCTGCAAGCCACCCAACGGTGTGTGGCGGAGGGCACTTTACGTGGCACTGTCATTACCTCCCTTTCCTGTTCCAGTCGCATATGGTTCGCGGGAAGAACGACTGCCGGAAAGCCTCCGTGCGCGCTCGAATCTCTCTAATTTTACATTCGTGATCTCCTCTGGAGGTATAAGTAGGGGGAAGCAATATATTCGATACCTCATCCAGAAACGCACCCTCTCGAAACCTGGACAGCAAGCTACACCGCGATGCAGAGCGCCTCTCTTGCAGAGCCTGCCATTTGAGTTTGCTAAACATCTCCGTAACGCTAACACACTTGCCAAATAACCCTGAGACGAAACGCGCCGCTCTTCTTTGGATCTTCTCTATCTCCTCTGTCAACCCGACCTGGTACGGATCCCATACTGATGAGCAATACTCAAGTATAGGTCGAACGAGTGTTTTGTAAGCCACCTCCTTCGTTGATTGACTACATTTTCTAAGGACTCTGCCAATGAATCTCAACCTGGTACCCGCCTTATCAACAATTAATTTTATATGATCATTCCACTTCAGATCGTTTCGCACGCATAATGCCAGATATTTTACAGAAGTAACTGCTACCAGTGTTTGTTCCGCTATCATATAATCATACAATAAAGGACCCTTAGAAGAGCGATGCCTTTCGTCGAAGGTCGTTTAGTAAGAGCGGAAGCGTCACGGAGATGCTCACTCACTCACAGTGGCAGACGCTACAAGAGAACCGTTTGTGTATCACGATCTGATTTACTGTGTAAATTTCCAGAGCGTGCGTTCCTGTAAAAGTAAACCAAAAAGCTTCGTGACGTGCATATTTTGCGAAATACCGTGGAGGTAAATTTTGAGAGTCCAGCTGATGGTATTGCCTCTGAACATTCTTCGAGGGAAATGGCAGTGGTACAAAAAGTGTATTCCATCACACACCATGAGCGGGCGTGTAGAGGTATAGATGTAGACGGAGAAACTCTGCTTCTTGTATCTATTTACATAACTGTTTACATTGTTTTGGCCACAGGGTAGGCTCGATACTGGAACATTGCAGCGAGTGTGTGCCTGATGGATCGACAGCCTGAAGTCGTCGTCTGTAGTGTGGGGTATTGACACTGTGTCGTTTCTAAGATACATCTAAGACCACTCTTGAAAGCTGTCGCTGGCATCCTAAATGACAATATTTAGTGTTTCCTGGTGGAGGATCACTGCAGCCTTTCATACTATGGCCGCCAGCTTATTACGTCCTAGCCACCGCCATAGAGGACAAATTCCACCTCATTCGCTGTGTATTGGATGCATCAAGAGTACCGACCCCTATATATCGAGGACAATCTGGATGCCGTCCCTACAGACAGCTCAGTAATTCAGATTTCTTCAGGGCGATACCCTTTCATAGGTTTCGAGAAACGTACAAATCTTCATCCTTGATTTATTCTTCGGCCGGCACCTCTAACTGATATGGCATTCTAGTGTTGATGTCTGGGAAATATTTGGCCGGCTCGCAAGCAAACCCTGTTGAGAATATTTTCTTGGAAGCAAATTAGGGCCTCATCAATACCACACTTAGACAATTAGAGGCTCTTGCAGTATGTAGAAGCTGTAAACCGTACTGAATTCTGGAACTCAGAGTTAATATACAGCTCTCTAATAAGTAATCATTTGTTTATTGGCATTTACGTAATCTGTGGTAATATTTCATTTCACTCATGAAAGTGTAGAAATATATTTCTTTACAACAGCTATTTCACATATATATCGTTTTTTAGAGCACGAGTGGTTTCGAAATATGTAATTTCATTTTCAAGTACACATAGTTCTTTTTTTAACGTAGCTAAAAGAGTATGACGATCTCTCAACCTCATATCAGCTTTAGGAACATCGCTAGTAGCAACCAGTACAAATCATGTACGCCCATCGCATCCATCACGGCGAGGCTCGGCCATATGTTTATAATAATACCCCAGCTGCAAATAAATGCTGCCAATGCAGAGGTTCGAAAAGTACTGACGCATGATGGAGTGCGTGGCAATGTGTTGCGGCATCTGCACTGACAGCATTTATTGGCAGTCTGGGCATTACTTTGAACATATGGGTGAATCTCTGTGATGTATGCGATGGGCGTCAATGATTTGTACCGCTTTCAAACAGAAATCTGATTTGTGGCTGAGAGATCCACATTTTTGGACACGTGAAGAATATGCAACGCCATGCCCTAAAATATGAAATTATATGTTTCGAAACGATGTCCTCCAAGAAATTAATAAATAAAACTGCTGTCGTACGAAGGTCGTTCAGTAAACGCATGTTTTCCTCATGACATGCTTGTTTAATTTGTGATTTAAATGCACCATACTAGTCCCCAGTTCTCTGGCTATAGAACCCTATTTTTCAGTGTAATCTCTGTTCAGTTACATTGCATTATGCGAGGTTAATGTGAGAGCCTGTATACTGCCACGCTACCATTTTACTGGTCTGCTTCTCGGTCAAGTTCTTGTTCATCAAAAGCTTTTCCATCGTTGCTATAGTACGTGTGCGGAGTCCATCCTTCAGTAGGCCAAAGAGATCTGAAGATACGTAATCGGGGCTGTAGGGCGGGAGGAGAAGAAAAGCGGACAGAGGTTTCGTGACCTTCTGCCGGATGTGCACAAGCAAATGTGTGGCTTTGTACTGCCGGGGTGAAGGAGAGAAGCAATCGCACTTTTGTGGCCACAAATTCACCAAAGTTGTTTCTTTAATTTCCTAGGAATCTCACAACAAAGCTCGGAATTCATCGTCTCACTGTGGGGGAAACCATCGAACAGAATAACTCGTTCACATTCCAAAAGACTGAAGCTATGACTTTAAAAGCTGAGTGTACACTTTCAACATCTTCTTCGAAGAAGATGATGTATGGTGCCACTCCGCAGACTGCCTTTTTTTTTCAATCTCAAACTGATAAATCTATATTTTCTGAACCAAAACAGGCCAAGTAAAAATATGTTGCGTTACTTATAGAATTCTCATTTTAAGTTAATTATTGCTACACGTTTAGGATGTTTGAGCTATGAACATGTCACATCATCATTAGCGAGATGGAGAAAACTGAGTCAGTCACATGAATTCTTCTTGCAATAACGTACAACGTACTGATGGTGAGTTACGTGCTAGGTTGCAACCCCAACCACCCACGTTTCGTTCTCCGTTGATCAACAGCGCATACGTTTTCCGAGGAAAATGAGAGCGAACTGCTGTTGTCAGTGATTTCATCTGTTACACTCCGGTTTCGGAGGCCAACATTCTACAACTGGGTGATTTATGGCTATCGATCGCTTCGCTAGTGACAGCTGGAATAATATTTGTTGCCCAGTTTTTGTATCTCGACACGAATAATATTTGGTTCGACGCAGCGGGGCAAATAACGCAGCGCTTTTAGCCATGTAGGGCTGTCTGTTTAAGTGACGCTTGTCAGCAAACGCAGCGATGATACTGCTACAGGCTCGTGTGGTATTTAGCGTCTCTAGACGGGGACGCGTAGTACGATAGAAAGATCCATTTCAACACATTTTCAATCGCCCTTCCGCATTTCACAAAGCCATTTTGTACAACGGTTTTAATGATATCGGCCTGACACTTAGTATATAGGCTTTGTGTATGCAGAGTTGGTTACATTCTCTGCAAGTGGCCAATTCTTTGACAAACAACTATTCTTTTGAGTTTCAGAATAAATCTATACCAAACATGCATAGTGAACTGTCAATGAGAGTGGAAAGCAGACCATCTGAATAGAGTTAATAACTTTCATTTAAGTGAAACTCCATGACAATTAGCATTTTCTGTGGGAGTCGTTCACTACTGCAGTAATTCATCACTGAAACACAGGCATCTTTCAAAGAGGATAGCTTGCATTATTTAGAATTGTAACACTCGAATGATTTACAAGCTCATCTGGGTCTGCAACTTCAATGTGGAAGCACTAAAATAAACACATGAGCGTTAAGGGTACCCTCACAAAAAACTTGTCTATTACTTTTTTACGTAATTTCTCCATTTAATTTGTAATCTTTTACTTTGTGACTCGTACTTAGCTTATGCTAACTAACGAAAATGTACAGGTACAGATACAGTTCAACTGTTTATGGTAAATTACACTGCCATATGTTAAGTAATGTTTAGAACAAATTAGTTTTTATATTTTTCACTTGTTCTCAATAAAGATCTTATAAAATATTATTCGAAAAAATCTAATGGCTAGCAAAATGTTTCAAAAGTTATATAGAATCAAAATATAAATTAAACTATGTGTTATGTTTTATTATTGTAAGTATTTATAAAATATATCCACTCAAATTCTTACAGCACGAAGACGGTCCAAAAAGGCTGCAAAGAAATCGTGGTTTGACAGCGGTACCTAACAGCTGGAGCCAACGCCTTAACTGGAAGTGTTGATGTTGTAGATAACTACACCGCGCAAAAGTATTAAGGGTTCACTCTTTTGAAATCCCGTAATTTATTTTTTCCTTGTGACTGGTTTGATGCGGCCCGCCACGAATTCCTCTTCTGTGCCAACCTCTTCTGTGCCAACCACTTCATTTAAGAGCAGCAATTGCAATCTATTTTCTCAATTATCTATTGAATGTATTCCAATCTCCTCTATTGCTTTTGCCCTCCACAGCTCCCTCTAGTACTATGAAAATATTCTCTGATGTCTTAACAGATGCCCTATCATCCTGTCCCTTCTTCTTGTAAGTGTTTCCCAAATATTACTTTCCTATCCTGTTTTGCGCAGAACCTCCTCACTCCTTACCTGATTAGTCCGCTTACATTTCAATTTTCGTATGTAGCAGCACATATCAATTGCTTCGATTCTCTTCTTTCCCGGTTTTCCTACAGTCAATGTTTCACTACCAAACAATGCTGTACTCTAAACGCACATTCTCAGAAATTTCTTCCTCAAAGTAAGGCCTATGTTTGACACCAGCAGACCTCTCTGGTTCAGGAATTCCCTTTTACCAGTCGATCCCGCTTCTGATATCCTCGTTGCTCCGTCCGTCTTTGGTTATTTTGCTGTCTAGGCAGCAGAAGTCCTTAACTTCATCTACTTCATAACCATCAGTCCTGATGTAAGTTTCTACCTGTTATTATGTCTGTTACCTCTCATTACTTTCGCCTTTCATCGATTTACTCTCAACCCATATTCTGTACTCATAAAGCTGTTCATTTCATTCAGCAGATCCTGTAATTCTTCTTCACTTTCACTCAGGATAGCAGCGTCATCAGCGAATCATATCATTGATATCCTTTTACCTTGAATTCTAGTTCGACTCTCGAACCTTTCTTTTATTTCCATCATTGCTTCTTCGATATAAACATGGACAGTAGGGATGAAATACTACATCTCTGTCTTACACCATTTTTAAGACGAGCACTTCTTTCTTAGTCTTCCACTCTTATTATTCCTTCTCGGTTCTTGTACATGTTGCATATTACCTTATAGTTTACCCTTATTTACCTCAGAATTTCTTGCATTGTTTGACATCGTCTAACGCTTTTTCAGGTAGACAGATCCTTTGAACGTTTCTTGATTTTTCTTTATTCTTGCTTCCATTATCAACAGCAACCGCCTCTCTGGTGCTTTCACCTACCCTAAAGCCAAAGTGATCGTCATCTAACACATCGTGAATTTTCTTTTCCGTTTTTCTGTATATTGTTCTTGTTAAAAAATCGGATGCATGAGCTGTTAAGCTGAATGTGTGATAATTCTGGCACTGGTCAGCTGTTGCAGTCTTCGGAATTGGGTGGATGACATTTTACAGAAAGTAAGATGGTATATCACCAGGCACTTACATTCTACACTCCAACTTGAATAGTTATTTAGCTACCACTTCCTCCCACGAGCTTAGAAATTCTGATTTAAACGTTAACTGTCTCTTCTGCCGTATTTGATCTTAAGTCTTCCTAAGCGCTTTTAAACTATGGTTCTAATACTGGATTCCCTATCTCTTCCCTCAACTCTTTCCTGTCACAAGTCTTTGCTCCTCATAGAGGCCCTCAATATACTCTTTCCACCTAACCGCTCTGTCCTCTGCCTTTAACAGCGGCATTCTCATTGCTTTCGTAATGTCACCACCCTTGTTTATACTTCCGATAATTAATTCTTTTTCGATATCATCGCATTTTTCATACAGCCATTTCTCCTAAGCTTCCCTGCACTTCCAATTTATTTCATTCCTAAGCGGCTTGTATTTCTGTATTCCTGAATTCCCCTTAGCATTTTTGTACTTCCTTCTTTCGTCGATCAACTTAAATATTTCCTCTGTTACCGACGGTTTCTTCGCAGTTACCTTCTTTGTATCTATGGTTTTCTTTCCAACTTCCGTGACAGCCATTTTTAGACATGTCCATTCCTCTTCAGTTGCGATGACTACTAAGCTACTCCTTATCGCAGTATCTATTGCCTTAGAGAACTTCAAGCGTATCTCGTCATTCCTTAGTACTTCCGTGTCCCACTTCTTTGCGTATTGATTCTTCCTGACTAACGTCTTAAATTTCAGCCTACTCTTCATCACTGCTGAAGTGTGATCTAAGTCTATATCCGCTACTTGGTACGCCTTGCAATCCAATATCTGATTTCAGAATCTCTGCCTGTACATGATGTAGTCTAACTGAAATCTTCCTGTAACTCACTGCCTTTGCCAAACACATAATTCTTGAACACAGCATTCGCTATTACTAGCTGACATTTATTGCAGAACTCAGTCTTTGTCCCCTCTTATTCCTAGGCCCAAGCCCATATTCTCCTTTCCGTACAACTGTATTCCAGTCCCCCATGACTATTAGATTTTCATCTCCCTTTAAGTACTGAAATGCCCGCTCAGTATCCTCATATACGTTCTACAGCTCTTCGTCTTCAGCTTGCGACGTCGGCATGTACACCTGAACTATTGCTGTCGGTAATGGTTTGCCGTCGATTCTAATCAGAACAACTATGTCACTGAAATGTTGACAGTAACACACTCTCTTTCCTTACTATTCCTAATGAAGCCTACTCCGTTCTACTATTTCCTGCTGCTGTTGATATTACCCTACACTTATCCGACCAGAAAACTTTGTTCTCTTTCCGTTTCACTTCACTGTCCCCTACCGTATGTAGATTGAGCCTTTGCATTTCGCTTTTCGAGTTTTATACACTACTGGCCATTGAAATTGCTACACGAAGAAGAAATGCAGATGATAAACGGGTATTCATTGGACAAATATGTTATACTAGAACTGACATGTGATTACATTTTCACGCAATTTGGGTGCATAGATCCTGAGAAATCAGTACCCAGAACAAACACCTCTGGCCGTAATAACGGCCTTGATACGCCTGGGCATTGAGTCAAACAGAGCTTGGATGGCGTGTACAGGTACAGCTGCTCAAGCAGCTTCAACCCGATATCACAGTGAGTAGTGACTGGCGTATTGTGACGAGCCAGTTGCTCGGCCACCTTTGACCAGACGTTTTCAATTGGTGAGAGATCTGGAGAACGTGCTGGCCAGAGCAGCA